>NW_005871683.1:20047-60069 GCF_000147115.1 Myotis lucifugus | reverse complement strand
TCACTGGATGTCATGCAGTCTCGGTTTTATCGCTTTAATGCAGATATGCATATGGTCCCCAACAATGAGAAGTTACCAAGTGTAGACCGTGGAGGAGCTCCACATTGACTTGTCTGGCCTCTTCCACTCTGCAGATGAGAAGGCTGATACTTTGGGGTTCAGTGACTTGTCAGAGGCCACACACCCAGAGGCGAGCCAGGAGTGGGGCTCGCGTCATCTCTGCCAGGCCGGCTGGCATGCCTGGCAGTGTGACTGGTGCCCGTGGCTCTCATTTAAATGAGCGCGTATTTTCTCCCTAAGCGTTCTTCTTCTGTAGCTTTAAACTGGCACCTGCATCTCGTTTTTATTTTGTTCTTTGTTTACGTTGCTGCACGCATCCTCTTGTAAGAAAGGAGTTGGACTTTACCCACTCACCTGCCAGTTCAAATGTCCGCCCGTGTCGTCCTGGCTGAATTATTAAACGGCCTCGCGATAGTGTGATGTGCAGTGTCGGTGTGTCTGTAACATGAGAGTAGGATCGGAAGGGGAGGGAGCTGTTTCACGTTGTCACAAACTCCAGTGCCACATGGTGTCTGACTGGGGGTAGAGCAGGGCTGCTTGTCCGTGTCCTCCTTAGTGGGGACGGCGAGGTTACGGATTAGGAGGCTGTCACCATGGTCGTCTTCCAGTTTCACCGGACCTGGGACCCGGAATGGATGTGGAACTATTTTTAAAGCTCTCGCCTGGTACTCTAACTATGGAACTGCATGGCCAGGAAGGAACTGGTGAGGCAGCGAAGACAGCAGTCATTCCTAAACGGGAGGTTTATTTTTCTTGCAGAAATAGTGTGGCCGGTTCCTGGAGCTATTTTCTCAGAGAATTGAGCAGTGTTTTAAAAATAAAGCTAACACAGTCCTAGCCCATTTGGCTCAGTGGATAGAGTGTCAGCCTGCGGACTGAAGGGTCCTGGGTTCGATTCCAGTCAAGGGCACATGCCCAATTTGCAGGCTCGTTCCCCAGTGGGGGGCGTGCAGGAGGCAGCCAATCAATGGTTCTCTCTCATCATTGATGTTTCTATCTCTCCCACTTCCTTCCTCTATGAAATCAATAAAAATATGTTATAAATAAGTAAATAAATAAATAAAGCTAGCACATTAGGACTAGGGATGGTGTGACCTCTGGGTCTGAGGATATCGTATTACTGGCATGGGAATTTGTGGTAAGCTTTAGGCAGATTCAGTAGACATTTGATTCAAAAGAAATTTTACTCTAAAATTTCTTGATAATTGAATAATCTTTCTAATTTCTGGAAGTATAAATATTAGCTTAATTTCACTTATTTAAAAAATTTTCTTTGTTGATATGATCTGTTTCTTACGATGTATCTGTTTAAGACTATTTTCCCTTATGATGCATTAAGTGATGCTGAGAGACCCATATATTTTGACTTAAAACATTTGTTTTAGCCAAAATAGAATACAGTGTTTTCCAGTTAGTACTTTCCCAAACTAAGAAAATGCAAGATTTTTACTTAAATAAATGGGAAGTACTTCATAGTACTTAAGAATTACCACAAAATGCCCTCAATAAGCCAGATATTCAAAATACCACTTGTATTTTCAATTGCTTCCTTCCTGTGTACGTTACAGAACACTCTCCGTGAGCACAGGACGGATTGATTTAATGCTCACTTAATTCTTTCAATGAAACCGTTTCTGATTTCACTCCTGAGGAGCTAAATGGAGAACTAGGAGGAGCTACTCGAGCGAATGGTGTGATTCACCCAGAATGAGAAGTACATTTATTTTGTTACATTTCCCCCTCTTCTGGTCTCTGAATCATGCAGCTTTCCTAGGGAAGAGTCAGCAAGGGGCGTTTAGTAAAGTTCACTGTTCACTGTTCCGAGATCGGTTTCCCAAAACAGGCTGAATTCGAGACCTCAGTGCCGTCGCTATTAGAAAAGATTTTGTTTGAAGTTTCCTTTCAACTTAAAATATCAAAGGGCAGCAGTCACAGAACTAAGAAATGGACTTGCACTTGGAGTGTCTGCAACCCTGATTTAATGCTTAGCTTTGGATTTTGTGCTTAGTGAGTGGACCACGGCCTCAGGACCCAACTTTGAAGAGAAATGGTGTGAAAGTTCCCGGTGACCATCGGAGGAAGGAGAACGGGGTGAGTACCTGTTACTCCTGCTAAGCAGTCCCGCAGCACTGCTGCCTTTTTAACCTTTAAAGCTCACTCATCGTTATTTGTTATTCAGTGGGTTATTAAGAATGGCCCTTTTTCCAAGGTTATTTTATATTTATCTCATAGAAACAGTTAATTTTCATGCTCTCTCCATGCTGACTATTGAAAGAAGTTAGACGCTGAATATACCAATTCAGAACAAAACATGTAGAGCACATGTGTGAGGAAGCATTTGTTTGGGGGTGATTGTGTTTGCTGCTGTCATGTTTCTAGAAAAATGGGAAGTTATTTACCAGCGCTTTTGCTCTTGCGTATGAATGTCAGCAGCATCTTTGGGGTACCCTACACGTCTTCTTTTCGGAGCTCAGGATTTCTGATGCTGTGGGGATTGGCTAGACGGCCTTTCTCCCACCTGCAGTGACCTCATGTGAGGGTCCAGGTCATCTGAAGTGGCATTTGCTCCTGCTCCCTCTTTTCCCGGGTCTGGCCGTGAACGGCTGACAGGGAGGACAAGGAGGGTCTTAAGCATTAACAGGATTTGGGTGCTTCTTGACAATATGTATCTTTTCCCTTCACTGGGTATTTTTTGTAAAAAACAGCTTTATTGCTGTATAATCAACATGCAGTAAACTACACACTTCAGATACACATTTGAGAACGTCTGACATACTGCACACACCTCTGAAACCGTCACCATAGCCACGGTCATGGAAATCCCCGTCACCCCAAGTCCCCTTGTGTCCTCTCCTCACCCTCAAGGAACCACCAGTGGGTCCACTTTCTGTCTCTACAAGTTAGTTGTGTTTTCTAGAATCTTCTCCAGCATGTACTCTTTGTCTGAGTTCTCTCGGCATAACTGTTTGAGAGTCATCCTTCTGTTGTGTCTACCAGTAGTTCATTCCTGTTCGTTGCTGAGAGGGGTTGCAGTGCCCGGATGTACCACAGTTGGTTTATGCATTCACCTGCTGGTAGACATTTGCGTTGTTTCCAGTTTGGGCTGTTCCATGTCAAGCTGCTGTGAGCATTTGGTACAAGTGTTTGTGTGGACAAGCGCTTTTATTTTTCTTGAGTAAATACTGGAGTGGAATGACTGGATCAAATGGGTGGTGTATGTTAACTTTTTAAGAAGCTGCCAAACTTTTCCAAAGCTATTGCTTTATTTTTCACATCCCCACCAACATCTGCCATGATCAGTCCTTTTAATGTTGGCTAATAGGTGTGAGCAGGTATTACATTGGGGTTTTAATTTGTATTTCTGTAATGGCTAATAGTATTGGCTATATTTTCATGTGTTTGCCATTTGTATCTTCTTTGGTGAAGTATTTGTTCAACTCTTTTGCTCATATTTTTTTCTTTTCTTTTTTTGCTCATTTTTTTTATTGGGTTATTTATTTTCTAATTGAATTGGAGAGTTCTTTATATATTTTGGACCCAAGTCTTTGATTAGAAATAAGATTTGAAAATATTTTTTCCAGTCTGTGACTTGTTCTTAATTTTGGTTTTGTAGTTTTAGGTTTTACATTTAGGTTTCTAATCCATTTTGAATTAGCATTTCCATGTGGTGTGAGAATTCAAGTTTTCTTTTTGGCGTATGGGTATCCAGTTGTACAATCTGTATTTGTTGAAAAGACTATTCTTTCTCCACTCAGTTGCCCCTGCACCTTTGTCTAAAATCGGTTGCCCCACGTGTGTGGGTCTGTTTTGTGCTCTTGTCTTCCATTGATCTGTTTATCTTGGCATCAGTACCACACTGGACTGGTTACCCAAGCATTGTAAGCCTTAAGTCAGGCAGCCTTGTCAAGGCTGTTTTGGCTATTCTAGATCTTTTGTATTTTCACATGGAAATTTAGAATTCTCTCGTCAGTTTATACAAAAAGCCTGCGGGAATATTGGTTGGGAGTCCATTCAGTCTGTAGGTTAGTGTGGGAAGAATCGCCATCTTGACGGTGTTGAGCTTTTCCATTCATGAACACCAGGCTCTGTCTCCCGTTTGTTGGGGTCTTCTCTCTCTCAGCAGTGTTTTGAGGTTTTCAGTATATAGGTCTTGCATATCTCCTGTTAAATTTATTCCTAAGTACTTGCTATTTTGTATGCCATTATAACCATTGCACGCCATAAGCGTCGGACCTTCCCCACACGCCACTTGGGTCTATAAAAAAAATGTTTTCCCTAAGTGGCAGCCCTGACCAACTTTAAAACCATTTTTTGTGAGAATTTTCAGCTGAAAATATTCAAGAACACCCTAATTGTGAGTAATATACTTATTTTTATAATACTCATTGCAAATTGATTTTTTTTTATTAAGTTCAAAATATTGTGACATGTGGGGATGGTTTCTGTTTTGGACACATGGCAGTTAAGTGGTTAAAAAAATTTTCAATTTCTGGTTTTCCTGATATATAGAAAGATGATTGATTTTTGGCATATTGATTTTTTTTATCTTGCCATCTTGCTAAGTAACTTATTGTTCTAATAGTTTTCTTACAGTTCCATATGATTTTCTTTACAGATGATGATGTTGTCTATAAGTTAATGACAGCTTAACTCCTTCCTCCCCAATCTGGATACAGTTTATTTCTCTTTCTTGTTCTATTGCAATGCTAGAACTTCTAGGGCCATGTTGAGTAGATGTTTTGGGAGTAGACATCTTGCCTTTTGTTCCTGATGATCCAGTGTTTCTTGACATTTTTTAATGCCAGTGTCATATTTTTTGATGGTGGTCCTGTTGACTATTTTAGATTTGCCGCCAATGCCCCACCATCACGTTTAACATGATCAAACACTACTTTCTGATATAAATTAACTACAGAACAGGGTTTTTCTAAATTGTTCCACTTATGTTAATGACTATTGAAACTATTTAAGTTTAAATAGTTTTAAAATAAAATATTTTATTTTATTTAAAATAAAAGTATTGGTCTGTATGTTAGTATGTTTTATACCTTAACTTAGTAATAAGTCAACGGGGGGGAGGTGTTGATGTAGAAAATCAATGGTCTCTTTAATATCATGGAAGGAAAATGGCTGGATAATGGTGCCTGATTGGTTCAGGTGAGGCTTATCCATAGCACAGCTAGACCTCCGTGCGCAGTCTCTGCGCTCACCCATGTGCCTGGCTTGTTGTTTTCTCTCTTAGGTTAATAGTCCTCGGATGGATCTGACCCTCGCTGAGCTCCAGGAAATGGCATCTCGCCAGCAGCAGCAGATAGAGGCCCAGCAGCAGATGCTGGCAACGAAGGTAATGTCTGTGTGAAGAGCCTGACAGGCCGCCATGCCAGTGTGCGCGCCGGGCCGTTTACAGCGCACCCTCATTGTGACGCCGGTTACCTCACAGACAGGACCGTGCGCTCTGAACCCCAGGTCACCTGCTGGGCGGTCCCTTCTCCTCTTCACTCCAGCTTTTGGTGGAGACCCTTGATCATCCCATTGCTCGGGATCTTCCTGCCCCTGATTCTGATGAAAAGACAAGCTGTGTCGGTGTCCGTGAGAGAGGGCGGTGGTAGGAACCTTGAACGTGGCCAGCAGGAGCTGTGGGCTAAGTTTGCCCTGAGTCGTGGCTTCAACGAGGAATGTCCCATCTACTGATGCTGACGCTGCCCCTCCCGTGCCCAGAACAGGCTGCTTGCCTTTACTTTGGAGACGTTCTCCACCCACAAGCCAATCCCAGTCCTGGCCTGACCGAGGGAGCCAGCAGGCGCTTCCCCATGACTGTCACACTGGCTCCCTGCTGGCTCTCCTGCCAGCCGGCCTCCAGGCTGGAGCAGGTGGCAGCAGATGCTGGGAAGGGCTCTCAAGGAAACATTTTAGCCTCCGCAGGTCGCGCTGTCTCAGTCTGCAGTTGTAGCAAGAAGCAGCCATAGGCAGCCGAGGGGTGGCCGTGTCCCAGGGAAACTGCAGGCGGGACTGGCCGGGGGCTGTGGTCTGCCCGCCCCTGGCCTAATCTCCCAGGATCCGCAGCTGGCCCGTCCCTCCGTGACCAAGTTCCCTGCAGCGGGGCCGGCAGTGGTGGCTTGACAGCAAGTCACGTGACGGCCAGGATTCTGGAAGGCAGTGCTCACCACACCCATGTCTCTGCGGGATTCCCCTTGGGCTTCCTCCCCAGGCGGACCCCGCTTTCTCAGAGTCATGCGTCTCGTTGCTCCTCAAACTTCAATACGCACGTGGCTCACCCAAGCCTCTTGCGAAAAATACAGGCTCTGATTCAGTAGGTCTGGGTTGGGTCTGAAATTTTGTGTTTTACAAGCTCCTAGGTGACGCTGTGAGGGTTTCATTCCCTGCGTAGTAAAGACATAAATTCAAATAAGAAGGTTAACCGAAGAAACCTCTCGTCTTACTTTGAAACGATTTCTGTGTGACTTATATGTTTTAGGCATTTTGTGACGTTTACCCTTCATTATAGATTGTGTATCTCTATCAGTTTACTTGAAGTATTGAATATTATAGAAATAAGATGTTAAGCTGCACAGTGCAGTTTCCTACGGGGGTAGGTAGTGTATTTATTGAGTGTGTATTAATGATGTAAAGTACAAAGAGGTTACATTTCACGTTTCATGTAATCCTCACGGGGCCCCGCGAGGTAGTTACTGATCATCTCATGGATGAAGAAACAGACTGTGTACGCGGTGAGCTTATGTGAGTGGCCGCGGTCTCTTAGCTAAAGAGCGACGAGCTCAGGTCTGAACCCGAATTTGACTCCACAGCTTGTCACTTAACAGCTTTCCTTAACGGCCCCCCTTCAGGAGCTCCCTCTTACATTGTAGCTGTGGTGCGTGAACACGGGGTCAAGGCTCCCTGCTTGCTGCACAAGAACCACTTGGATTAGGAATCCTGCTTTTTGGATCTTACCCCCAAGGGATTCTGGGGGTGGGCCCCGCTGGTCTGATGGCGTGTACAGGGCAGAGCAGTGCGCTGGTGCCCCTCAGCCCCGGTGTCTCGGGGTTCTGGTTAGATCAGTGGTCGGCAAACTGTGGCTCGCGAGCCACATGCGGCTCTTTGGCCCCCTTGAGTGTGGCCACGAAGTTTCAATCGCACTGTATGTGCGCGCCCACACGTGGTATTTTGTGGAAGAGCCACACTCAAGGGGCCGCAGTTTGCCAACCGCTGGGTTAGATTATTTAGGGGTTGGTGGGATCCCTGCTGACAGTGACACGGCCTGCTGGTGGCTTTCACCTTCAGGAACAGCGCTTGAAGTTTCTGAAGCAGCAGGATCAGCGGCAGCAGCAGCAGGCTGCCGAGCAGGAGAAGCTCCGGAGGCTGAAAGAAATCGCCGAGAACCAGGAGGCGAAGCTGAAGAAAGTGAGAGCGCTCAAAGGCCACGTGGAGCAGAAGAGGCTGAGCAACGGGAGGCTCGGTGAGTGGCCCCGTCGGGTATCTCGGCTCTAAAGGCTGCACGTTGAACACGTCGGTGTAGGAAGTTTATATAAACTTGTAGGAAAGAGGAATAAGATGAGATCTGTATGTAGGTAACTTTAAAAGAAGGTTTTGAAAGTAAAATTCACTGTAACTTTGATGTCGCTGGTTCCTCTGAATTGAATTGAGTTGTTGTGACCTTTCTTGTCTCTGGTGACACCTTCATTTTGAAGTCTGTTTTGTCAGATATGAGTGTTGCTAGCCCAGCTCTTTTTTTCTTTTCCATTTGCATGGAGAATTTTTTTCCCATCTCTTCACTTTCATCCTGTGTGAGTCTTTTGTTCTGAGGTGGGTCTCTTGTAGACAGCATATAATTGGTTCATGCTTTTGTATCCATTCAGCTACCCCATGTCTTCTTCTTGGGGCATTTAATCCATTTACATTTAAGGTTATTATTGGTATTTTTTATTGCCATTTTAATTTTTTATATCTATGCTTCTCACTCTCTATTTCTTCTCATTACAGCTGTCCCTTCAGCATTTCTTGCAGTGCTGGTTTGGTGGTGATAATCTACCTTTACCCTTTTTTTTCTGGGAAGGTCTTTATTTCACCATCTATTTTGAATTATAGCCTTGCTGGATATAGTAATCTTGGTTTCAGATCTTGCTTTTCATTACCTTGAATACATCATGCCATTCCCTTCTGGCCTGTAGAGTTTCTGATGAGTAATCGGCTGACAGCCTTATGGGAGCTCCTTTGTAGGTAACAAATTGCTTTTCTCTTGCTGCCTTGAAAAGATTCTCTCTTTTCCTTTAAATTTTGGCATTTTAATGATGATGTGTCTGGGTGTGGGCCTGTTTGAGTATTGACCTATGAACCAGGAGGCCACAGTCTGATTCCCGGTCAGGGCACATTGCCCGGGTTTCAGGCTCCATCCCCAGTAGGGGGCATACAGGAGGCAGCCGATCAATGATTCTCTCTCGTCGTTGATGTTTCTGTCTTTCCCTCTTCCTTCCTCTCTGAAATCATAATGAAAATATATTAAAAACAACAACAAAACACCTAGGTTAGCTCTAGGACACGTCTGGAAAATTCCTCTCCTTTTTGTTAGGAAGTTCACTGGGAAGCTGCTCGCTGGGAAGTGGTCCATTCTTACATTTCTTTTCAATGATTGTTGCTTTTTCTCCTCCTCTTTCCAGTGGAGGAAATTGAGCAGATGAACAGTCTGTTCCAGCAGAAGCAGAGGGAGCTCGTCCTGGCCATGTCCAAAGTCGAGGAGCTGACGAGGCAGCTTGAGATGCTCAAGAACGGCAGAATCGACGGCCACCATGACAACCAGTCCGCCGTGGCCGAGCTCGACCGGCTGTACAAGGAGCTGCAGGTACCCTGGGCTGCTGGACACACAACAGCCGCCTCCCCTGCCACACAGATGGTCGTCCTGCGTGGCAGAAAGTGCTGGATTTCCACGTCTTTTCCTTGCAGTGGTTCTCAACCTTCCTCATGCCGCGACCCTTTAATACAGTTCCTCATGTTGTGGTGACCCCCAACCATAAAATTATTTTCGTTGCTACTTCATAACTGTGATTTTGCTACTGTTATGAATCGTAATGTAAATATCTGATATGCAGGATGTATTTTCAGGGGTCGCGACCCACAGGTTGAGAACTGCTGCTTTAAGGAGATGCAGGGGAGGAAGACCTAAGCCCCGACGCTTCTAGAATAAACTGTCCAGTCCCTCGCACTGGCCATCAGAGGCAGTCCTCCAAGCCACAGCCCGTGGTCTCCACTGGACTAGAAACCTTGAGATGACAAAGGGGTGGGGGCGGGCAGTGGGCAGGAGACCTTACACTTTTAGAAATTATGTAACAGTGGCCCCTGGGACTCCGTGTAAGAACTTTTTCTTCCTCCTCTTTAACTACCTTTTTTTGTTGTCCCCCGTTTTATTCAGTTAAGAAACAAACTGAATCAGGAGCAGAATGCCAAGCTGCAACAACAGAGGGAGTGTTTGAATAAGCGCAATTCAGAGGTGGCGGTGATGGACAAGCGTGTGAATGAGCTGCGGGACCGGCTGTGGAAGAAGAAGGCGGCGCTGCAGCAGAAGGAGAACCTCCCCGTGAGTGGGCTGCTGGGCTGAGGGCGGGAGGAGGGGGCGAGGCCAGCCCCGGGCGGTCAGTTCTTGGCAGCGGCTCTGTGGTCAGTGCTGGCTGTGCCCTCCGCAGAGAGGCGGTGCTCAGAGCTGCTCAGACGTGACCCATCTTCTTGTGCCTGTTGCCGTTCCGACCTGCGTGGCTCCGGTTTTCTCGCTAAGACTTGTAATTAAGGGTGGGGGAGAGCACACTGAGCGGTGCTTTTGTTTGGGAGTTTCTAGTAGACTCTGGCTAGAGCTGATTGTCAAACACGATGAACACTTCCCAGCCTTTTCTGAGCTGGATTCCATCTGCCTTGTGATGCTGAAGGACCTGTGCTTCCTCCGAAGGTTTCACCTGATGGGAACCTGCCTCCGCCAGGCGTGTCGGCGCCGAGTCGCGTGGCTGCCGTCGGTCCCTACATCCAGTCGTCCACCATGCCCCGGATGCCCTCCCGGCCGGAACTGCTGGTGAAGCCGGCGCTGCCCGATGGACCCTTGGCCATGCAGCCTGCGGAGGGGCCCATGAAAGTCCACACCCTGCCCAACATGCGATCCGGGGCCGCCGCGCAGACTAAAGGTAAAGCCCGTCACACGCACGTCCTGCCACAGTTCCTCCTCCCGTCCTCATGCTGCGTTTCCCAAGTGGGAGTTTTACAACAACGTCTTCCTATCCCTGTTCGTGTTCAGATTCTAAGAATCCCCTGTATTCATTGCTGGGAGGTAGGGTTCTTAGCCCTGAGTGACACAGTTCTGGTCAGGAAGGGAAGCAGAATGTACTGTTTTGGCAAATCCGAAAACTGTATTGAATTCCTCCTTGTGAATAAGGAAACTGTGATCGGATGTTAGTAACTGGAACCAACTGTCTGTGTGAGAACACCATAGACGTGGTTAGTGGTGTTGACTTTGCAGAGCGCGAGGTGGTGAGTCCCTTGTTGGTAAGTCATGTGCGTGTGCTTGAGTACCTGCCCGCTGATGATGCGAGGGTCAAGGTCAACCTGTTGGGAGGGCAAGTGTGAGTAACAGGCTCCTGAGTTAGTGAGCTTTGCATCCCAGGTGGTCCTCAGCGCATGGGGAGGGGCTAGCCGAGGTCTGTAATGGGAGGAAGATGAAGGGAGAACCGTGGAAAAGGAGGGTAGACACGGGAGAAAAAATAACAGTATTGTCTCATTCCACTATCATGTGCATGCCTTTGCTCACTTAGTTATTACTTTGCCGTAATTGCCACTGTGAAGCAGTGTGGCACCTCGGGAGTTTTTGTAGAGGTGCTTTTGTGTTGTTTCTGTAAGAAAAAAGAAAAGCTTTGAAATGTCAGTCCTGGTGTAGGAAAATCCTGAATACGCTGATTTGGGCAAGACTAGTCCAAGTTATGGCTTAGTTTTATTTTTTTGCCTATTACAGTGCATACTTTTGGTGTCGTTAGGGAGCCCTCGGCCTGCTAAATAGAAATGGTTTTCTGGGAGTGATGGTGATGTTTTCTTACCCAGCGGAGAGCCGTGTGTCCTGTTGGCAGGCTTTCCACTGCCACGATCAGTTTTAAATTGTTTGAGGGAGGGGGGACATTTTAAATTAGAAATATGCACCCTAACATTTGCTAAATAAGTTTGCTGGGATGGTTGACTCTGAAATTTAAAGCTGTTTTTTAGAGATTCCACTTCTTAGCAGCAAAGGAATCATTAAAACCTCCTTAGAACCCAGGTTATTTGTGGCTGCTTTTCTGTGTTCTAGGCTCTAAAGTCCATTCCCTCGGCCCCGACTGGAGTCCCCACGCAGACCTCTTCCCCAGCCAGGCCTCTGCCTCTGCCCCGAAAGGCGCCGGGAGTGCGCCCGACCCAGGTGAGGCTCGGCGCTGCTCCCAGCTTTCTGCTTGGGCTTCTCAAGGTGCTGGGAGTTCTTTTCAGGTGGTTGTTTCTAGAGTTAAAGGCAGGGTGGGGTTTATTTGCAGATCACCCTTACTTAGCCAGGGAACGAAGGCAGCCAGCATTGTCGTGTCTGGGTTATTTCTCAATCAACTTAACTTACAATTAGGGAAGCATTTCTGAATGCAGGGTTCCAAAGAGGTGGAGGAGGGAAACTGACACGTGAGTAAGAAATTCTATTACAAACAGTTTGATTATCAGTGTGATTTCCTTTTTCCTGTTTTCTTTAGCTGATGATGGAGAGGTTCCGCCGAGGGAGAAGGAGAAGAAAGTGCGTCCCTTCTCGATGTTTGACACGGTCGACCAGGCGGCTGCGCCCCCCGCCTTCGGGTCCCTGAGGAAGAACCAGAGCAGCGAGGACATCCTGCGGGACGCGCAGGTACGAGGCGTGGGCACGTCCAGGGGTAGAGCCCCGCTGGTGTTAGAAGGGGTACAGGGCGAGGTGGGGGGGCAGGAAGCCGCAGCGACACCTGGGAGGTTAGGAAACACGCAGCCTCTGTCCTGGGCAGCGAGTCTGTGTGCGGTGTCACCGACGGGGGCAGCTGACCTACCTGCTTCTGGGCCGTAGTTCATGTGATTCTAAGAAACACGAGTGCAAAGGAGAACATCCAATGTGTCTGCTCAGTTACCTGCCGGGACAGGAAGTGGGCACGAGGGGGTGGTTCCTCGCGGGAACTGCTCTGCGTTACTGAGCCCGCGTAAACGCGCCTCAGTTCAGAGACTTAGGAGTTAAATGAGAATGACTAAACGTGTGGAGCTAGGAGGTTTAGTGTTTACTTGCATCTGTACAGTTAGGTCATCTCGACCATCCGTGTACCCAGTTGCTCAGTATTTTTACTGACTGTGTGTGTGTGTGTGTGTGTGTCTATGTGTCTTACAGGCTGCAAATAAAAATGGGAAAGTACCACCTCCTGTTCCATCAAAACCCAAACAGATCAACTTGCCTTATTTTGGACAAACCAGTGCGTCCCCGTCAGACATGAAGCCTGACGGGAACCCTCCGCAGTTGTCTGCAGCCGTGGCGTCCGTGGGAAATAAGCCCAAGCCCGCGGGGCAGCCGCAGAGGGGCCTGCTGGCCCCCGGCGCACCGTCGGGCGGCCAGGACCCAGCCCTCGTGCCCGGCGCCAAGCAGGAGAGCCCACCGGCCGCGGCTGTGCGGCCCTTCACGCCGCAGCCCTCCAAGGAGGCCGGCCTGCCCCCTTTCCGGAGGCCGCAGACGGTGGCGGCCAGCTCCATCTACTCCATGTACACCCAGCACCAGGCGCCCGGCAAGAGCTTCCAGCAGGCCGTGCAGAGCGCCCTGACCAAGGCGCAGCCCCGAGGGCCGCACTTCCCCAGCGGTAAGCTCCTCCCCTCCTTTCACCCACATGGGTGACGGCAGTCCCGCCAGGGCTGTCACCCGCCAGGAAGCCAAGGGACTTGTCCCCGTCTGACCGATGCTTTTGTTCTGTGATTTTTGTTTCATCGTGGCTTTTGGTCTTGATTGGCAGTTTAAAATGTGAGTTTCTGCTCAATATCAGCCACTGCAGTGATAGTAGTGAATACTACGAAACATGGAGTAGAGGAATAAAACCGATAGGAGAGACAGAGCCTGCTGGTGGTGGTTGCCTGAGGGATCTGCTCCCACTCCCTGCGGGCTCCTTCAGCGCTGAGGACGCAGGGCTCAGTGGGGACGCGGGACAGATGCCCGCGGTGTGCGCCGCACGAGGCTCTGTTCACATAGGCGGCCGATGCCTCCTTGGTGCCTGGACGATCAGGCAGCTGCCCGTGGAGGCGCTTTCATGAGATTCAGAGAGGCCTTCGTTACGGTTAGCCATGGCTGTGACTTGCCAGTGTTGCTTAGCTGACATTAATCAGAGCTTTTTTCCTTTTGCAATTAGTCTATGGCAAGCCTGTGATCGCTGCCCAGAACCCACAGCCCCTGGACAGCATGTACTCCGGGAACCAGGGCAAACCCGGCGGCCCCGAGTCTGACATGGAGCCGGCCTCCTCCGTTCCGGAGAGCCACGAGAACGAGAGGATTCCTCGGCCCCTCAGCCCCACCAAGTTGCTGCCTTTCCTGTCGCACCCCTACCGAAACCAGAGCGACGTTGACCTCGAAGCTCTGCGCAAGAAGCTGTCCAACGCCCCCCGGCCCCTGAAGAAGCGCAGCTCCATCACAGAGCCCGAGGGTCCCAACGGGCCGAACATTCAGAAGCTCCTGTACCAGCGGACCACCATCGCTGCCATGGAGACCATCTCGGTGCCCTCCTACCCGGCCACGGCGAGCGCAGTGACCGCCGGCCCCGAGAGCCCCGTGGAAATCCAGAACCCGTACGCACACGCGGAGCCGGAGAAGGAGGTGGCCTCTCTGGCCCCTGAGCCCGTGTCCCCGGAGGCGGCCGCCCACGCCAGCACAGCGAGCAGTGACGTGCCAGCTCCTCCCCTGGGCCTGGATTATGTGTCCGAAGGCGCCCCGGACACCAGCCCGAGTTTCCCGAATAACGTGGAAGAACCGAATCCAGAGGCTCCCCACCTGCTGGAGGTGTACCTGGAGGAGTATCCCCCCTACCCTCCGCCACCGTACCCCTCGGGGGAGCCAGAGGGGCTGGGGGAGGACTCCGGGAGCCTGCGTCCGCCTGAGATCACCGGGCAGGTGTCGCTGCCTCCGGTAAGTCACGCGGTGCTCGTGATGCTTCAGGAGCCTTGTCGCTCTTCTAGGGGCTGATTGTGAAACTCAGCGAAGCAGCAGCAAGTGCGTGCAGCCATTTGCAAAGGCTGGTGTGTAAACTGCCCACTGCAGCGCATGTGCCTCGCAGTTTGCCTTTTTATTCTATAACTAGAGGCCTGGTGCACAAAATTCGTGCACGGGGGGGCGTCCCTCAGCCCGGCCCGCAACTACGCCAGCATCCCTCGCCGGGCCTCTAGTCCGAAGCCTCTTCCCTCCCTCCATGTGGCCGGGTGCAGACGCAGGGCTCGCGTTGCCAGGGTGACGCCGCCAGCATCCCGCCCCAGTCACTATGGGCACTGCCATCTTTGTCGTGGAGTGATGGTTAATTTGCATATTACTCTTTTATTAGATAGGATTCCTTTGGCACAGAGTCGACCTTATAAATGGGAAGGAAACAGCATTGTGTTTTTTAAAAAAATATTTTTATTGATTTTTGGAGAGAGGAAGGGAGAGGGTGAGGGTTAGGGTTAGCTCTTGCCCGGTTGAACCGTGGGGTTTGCTATACCGTGTTAGGAAGGTAATTTAAAAGCCAGTCTTGGTTAGTTTTGAACTTGACAGAAAACCAGCCTGCCTGTCACTGGAGATGGTCCTCTTAGCTCAGTTCCTGCTGGAGGGACGACCAAATGTAGCTCACTCGGTTCCGGAAAGTCACGTTCTATGGGCACATTGGTTAAGCTGTTGTGGTTTATATACTCTTCTGGATAATGTGGTACTTTCATAAAAAGTGCTGAATACATTTTTTGTGTCTTTTACCAACTCAGCTGAGATGCTACTCCTCCCCATTTTTGTCGGTCTCTTGCTTAGAGCAGGATCCTTCATTTTCCACGCTTTTCTTCTGCAGGGCAAAAGGACCAACTTACGGAAGACTGGTTCCGAGCGAATTGCCCACGGAATGAGGGTGAAGTTCAACCCCCTGGCTTTGCTTCTAGATTCATCTCTGGAGGGAGAGTTTGACCTTGTACAGAGGATTATCTATGAGGTATGATTGGTTAGTTTCTTAAACACGACCTTGCATTATAGTTTGCTTTAAAGCTCTGATCAGGAAACTGCAGTAGAGAAGTTGTATTTTTAAATTTTCTTTTGGGGGAGGTGGGGTTGTTGAGAGGAATTCTTGAACTTGCTCCCAAGCAGGCGTTGCTGTTCTAAAGGTGCGACTGTCGGGTGTTCGATGATGCAGAAGTGTAGTCTCCACCAGGCCCCTCGAGTCCTGTGCTTTCTCAGGGGGTCCTTGCCCTCCTTTAACAATTGCTCCTGTGTGGATTTATACTAGACTGTTAAATTATAGACGTGGTCCCTACTGTTCAGAAGCCTACAATTTAAAATATTTTTAGTTGGCCTTTTTTTCTTTCCATGGAAAATGTCACTTGTAGTTAGACACTAATTTGTGGTGGGAAGTTGGAGGGTAAATAAACAAAAATGACTCTACGGATACAGTTTCTACTTCAATTTTTGGGAAGAAAAAAAACCTTTTCATAGCGAGTGCCTACTTAATGTGGCTGTTTTGTCTGTCTTATTTCTAGAATTGTTCTAGGCGTCATTTTCTTGGCTCTTGTAGGTTTTAATTATGATTTTAAAAAGGCCACGAGACTATTTCTGGCCTCAGGATCCTGCAGAGCCAGGACATCATGGCGGTTCAGGTGTGCGGACACTTGAGTAGCGCCCACCTTCTCCTTGCTGTTCCAGGTGGAGGACCCGAGCCTGCCCAACGACGAGGGCATCACGGCGCTCCACAACGCCGTGTGCGCCGGCCACACAGAGATTGTGAAGTTCCTGGTGCAGTTTGGTGTGAACGTAAATGCTGCTGACAGCGACGGGTGGTGAGATTTCCTTGCAACTCCGCATATCTAAGTCCATTTTTAAAAATCTAACTGTGAAACAAATCCTTAATGTGTGATAACATCCTGTTCCCTTCATGTTGGGAGCTCAGCTTATATATAATTTCCTGCTATTACAAAACATGGAGTTGAAAAATCCTGTCGTTATAGTCACCACACTGTTAGTGATGGCGTCTGGATCGGGGGTGGGGGTACACTTTTTTAAACCTGTGTACCCAAGAGGAACGAAATGAAGAGGGGAGGGAGAAAAAGGGTAAAGAAACAGAATCCTATGTACTTTAGGGCCTCCTTAAAATTCTCAAGCCCTAGCCCTAGCCGGTTTGGCTCAGTGGATAGCGTCGGCCTGTGGACTACAGGGTCCCAGGTTCAATTCCAGCCAAGGGCACATGCCCGGGTTGTGGGCTCGATCCCCCCCCACTTCCCCAGTGGGCGGGCGTGCAGGAGGCAGCCAATCAGTGATTCTCGTCATTGATGTTTCTATCCCTCTATCTCTCTCCCTTCCTCTCGGAAATCAATTAAAAATAAATATTTTTTAAAAGTTTCTCAAGCCCTTCTTCTGAGCCTGGGCAGCAGCGCTGCCTCCCTGTCAACCTGGGGTCGCTTGTGGTCCATGATAAAGCGTTGGCCGTGCTGGTGAGAGAGTCGGTGATGGCATTAACAGCGAGGCACATGTTCCGAGTAAAGGTCTGTAATGAAAAGACCGTGTTCTCTGCTCTGGCAGAATAATAGGCTGGAGCTTCAGAGCATCCAACTATATACATCTCACCCTGGTTTAGGTTATTACCCAGGTTTCATGTCCTTTCACTCGTTTCTTGGGTCTCCTCCCCGTCCCCCCGCTCCAGCCCGTGCAGCCCAGCACTCGGACGTGTTCCTCTGTGGCTGTGGCTCTCTGATGGGCTCGGCGTCTGCGTGTAACTGATTTAAAGGAAACTGTGAAGAGTTCTCGGAAGGCGGGGCTTAGTAGACGAGACTCAAGACCTTCCTTTCCCGATACCAGGTCGCAGCAGGTGCCGTTCAGTTAAGAACCGTTCCCAGCCCCTGCTGTCTCCCTCCACAGGACCCCCCTGCATTGCGCTGCCTCCTGCAACAACGTCCAGGTGTGTAAGTTTCTGGTGGAGTCGGGGGCCGCCGTGTTTGCCATGACCTACAGCGACATGCAGACGGCCGCGGACAAGTGCGAGGAGATGGAGGAGGGCTACACGCAGTGCTCCCAGTTTCTGTACGGTGCGTAGGCGTCGAGTGACGTGTGTGCAGCACGCCGTGAATCTGTGCCTGCCCTGTAAGGACCATTACCCCTCACCATGCCCCTCACAAGCAGCACCCCGAGGGGGAGGAGGGCAGGGCTGGAGAAGGGGCTGGGGAGGAGCTCTGCTACAGAGTGGGTGCTGCGGGATTTTCCGCTCCCCAATTTGTGGATTTCACTGTCTTAGAATTCGGAGTCTCATTATTCTAGAGTTGACTGCATGCAGGCTTTTCTCCCATTCTGCATCCCAGTGTATGTTATATATGGTTCCTTTATCCTTCCCCACTTGGGAATGGGTAGAGACCCCTTTAACAGATACACACTCTGCTTTTCCCTCTGTCAGCTCGGGGTTTAGGGAGCGGAAAAGGCAGTGTCCCGAGTTCCTTGCCCTGGTGCTTAGGGGTCGGCTGGGAGGGGACGGCTTGCCGCTCGCGCTCCTGTCCTCGCCTGTGGCAGTTCTTTTCTGACCCCTGGGCTTGCAGAAGGCTGTGTGTGGGGAGGCAGACTGGTGTGGGGAGGTGCTCAGGGGTGGTCAGTGTGTGAGCTTAGAGCCGGCAGCGCAGGGACCTCGTCTGTCTGTCCCCTCTGCTCTGCGGCCGCCCTCCCTGCCCGGGACTCTGCGTGCGGGTGTTCAAGGGAGAAGTGCGAGGGGCCCGCTCCACGTTCACTTCCTGTGCCGTGTCTCCCGCCGCTGCAGGCGTCCAGGAGAAGATGGGCATCATGAACAAAGGCGTCATCTACGCGCTCTGGGATTACGAGCCTCAGAACGAGGACGAGCTGCCCATGAAGGAGGGAGACTGCATGACCGTCCTCCGGCGGGAGGACGAGGACGAGGTGGAGTGGTGGTGGGCGCGCCTGAACGACAAGGAGGGCTACGTCCCGCGCAACCTGCTGGGGGTGAGTTCCCGGCCCGGGCGAGGCTTTGAGGGAGGGGGGCTTGGTGAAAACCCCCCGTGTTACGGGCGCAGTGCAGCCGGCTGCCCTGTGCTCACGGGACATGGAATGTGAAACGCCGACGGTCACAGGTTTAGACGAAAAGCCGCATCTCCAGTGGTTCCTGTTGATGGCCAAGTGCACGTTTCCACGTTTGCCGGGCCTGGAGGTCAGGGCCTGTCTGCGTGTGCAGGTGGAGTAAAGGCTCACTGATGGGCAGCGAGCTCACGCCACTGGAAATGAAAGTGTTTAAATCGGGATTTGCAGCTCTGCTAGCGAACAGGATTGTTGGTTCTTTCTCTGCTGCTTGATTTTAAGTTTCATAAAAACCAGAAAATAGTAAGATCATATGAACCAAGAAGACACGAAGGGGGGCCGCCCTCAGTAGAGACCCAGCAGGGCCTTCGGGGAGGAGGCTGGGGCGGACAGGGAAGAGGGGGAGGAACTCCTGGTGGACCAGGCAGGAGCCTCCTTCACAGGCTCCGTGTTCTGTACGGTGTGCGCCTGGGGCTTGGGACCTGGGGCCTGTGGACGTGGGAACCAGGCAGAGAAATGTGCGTTAATTGAGAGACTGAGCTCACAGCTTAAAGGTACAAGTGCTTGCAGAGCCTGTTGGTGAGGAAGTAGGCGAGTCTGAGGGCGGGAAGGGCGATGTCACCTACAAGGAACAGCACGCAGGTCAGCAGCCCTGGCTCCCACTCCGGGCAGGTGCCCCGAGCCCTGGGACCTGGGTGGCCGGGGCCGCGGGAGGCGGGTGGGGAGGCTGAGGGTAGAGCAGGTGCTGACAGTGGCTGGGAGGTGGATCTGTTGGTATCGCCATCAGCTGTGGGGCAGACATGGCCTGTGCCCACTTAGAGCTTTGACTGGCAGCGAGGCCCTGACCCAGCCTCTGTCTGGCGCCCTGCGGCCGAGCTGGTTAAAGTGACTCGGGCCGGGGCCTGGCCGGCCAGCTGGTGACCAGCCTGTCCTCCCGGCTCTCCCTTCTCCATTGTTGCTTGTCTGCTGTGCAGCCTGAATGATTTCACCCGTCCCCACGCTGCCTGTGATGCAAGATTTATTATTCAACAGCCAGCGCTCCTTCATGTAACATAAATGACAGAGGATCGTGGAGTGAAAAGATACAGGCATGGGGCCCTTTACAAAGGCTCTGAGTTCCCAGGTGAAGTAGCAACACGGAGAGGGCTCTCCTCCAAGCCCGCTCGCTCTGCTCAGTCCTTAGCAGCAGAGAAATTCGTGTCTGAGCGCCACTGTCTCTCGGCCAAACCCCAGCCAGTCAACACCGACTTCTCCCGTGTCTTACCCGAGAGAAGCGCGGCCCCCGAGAGCTGGCTGCTTATTTGGGTCTTGTTTTAGTCCCTGACAAAGAGGTGCTGTGGCGGCGGCTCGAGGGGGGGCGTGGGGGGCGGTGATTCCCAGCGGGAAGCGGTGGCCCAGACGCGGGTCTGCCCGTGCGTGAGGCTCGGGGCTTCTGGAATCACGGGCTGCACTTAGGCCTTGGGAAATCTCCTCTGGACCGAAGTGGCCTCCGCACCACATTCTTCTGTTTGTTTCTTGGAAATTTAAAAAGAAAACCGCATACATGTTGAATTTTTAGCCAGAGACTCAGCTACGAGTTTAGAAAATTGTGTTGGCTACACATCTTTTCTCGGAGAGAAAAATAACCCTTTATATAACGTGGATCCTGCAGTTAGTTTTTCAGTTTTGGCTGGAAGTCTGACTCCTTTCTTTCAGTAAAACCTTTTCCCCTTTGTGAGAGGAGAGGGAGAGGAGGAGGGGGGCTTTTGTTCGGCCGCCAGTTGAATTACTAGCTTGACTTGCTCTTGGCTTCCCGACGGGGGATCTTGTGACCTTCACATACACGCTGCTCTCCAGCTCTTGTTATGGAAAACACACACCCACAAAACCCTAAAACAAAACACTCCACTTATCCCTCCTCGATCTGTAGACTTGTAGTCGGGGCATTTCGCTCCTGACAGCCCGGAGTCCCGTGACACAGAGCTGTGTCCGTCGTGAATCAAGTTGAAAGAGACGTGAATCTCTTACGTTTCCCTTGAAATGGGAGCTTCAGGTGCGGGACATAGCATGTTGCAGGTCACCGCAGCCGGCGGCATCCTCGCCAGACTTGTTCACAGGGCGCCAGCCTGTGCAGATGGAGCTCATGCTGAGAGCACCGTGGCGTTGTGCCTGCTAAGGGGCCCTGTGGCTTCTGAGTGTCCCTGATGCGAGAGTTGCTACATGTGAATCTTTGCGTCTTCGCGCAACTCTGGGGGCTTCACAAGGCAGAAGGAATCCTTTTCTTTAATTTTCTTACCTGTCCCGCCAACCCCCACCCCCATATTTCCTGAGCTGTTCTCCCCCATGTTCGTACGTATGTAAACGTTTTGTAAACTCTCTTACAGCTGTACCCGAGAATTAAACCAAGACAGAGGAGCTTGGCCTGAAACCTGATTGAAGGTAGTTAATGAAGAATTAATCTGTTACCACTAAGAAGTCATAGGATTGTTTTGGGCACAATCTCACAAGACTTATTTCAATGACGCCGTAACGTGAGAGCCGTGAGAATGCTCTGGAAGAAATGAAGGATGGAACAACTCCCTGTTGGTGCAGGACGGCGGCACCAGGAAGTGGAGCTTAGGCGGATATGACCTCACTGCGCGGGGACAGGCGTGCCAGGAGCACTCAGACACAGCGACAGCCTCTTTCCGCAAGAAGCAGGGCCCCTTGTCGGGCTCCTGGGAGACCCTTGGAGTTTGCCAGCACCTGCCCCTGTGCCTGTCCCCCCACGGGAAGGACCAGGGCCATCACGGGCCACCCTGGGCCACCTCTGATGGCCCCAGCACCAGCTGCCCTCGGGGGCCCCATGAAGGCTCGAAGGTGCGCACGCCCGTGCACTGTCAGTGAAGAGCGGTTGGTAGCCAGTGAGCAGTGACTTTGTTACACGTGCTTGTAGCATTTTAAGAATTATGCATATATTTGAAATACTGAAACCAAGCTACACTACAGATAATTAGGTTTGGAATCTTGTTTTTAGGCCACATTTGAATCTATATTTATTGCCTTTTGTATCTTGGAAATGACTTGTTACAGACTTACCCATAATACTTGGCAAGATCTTAGCTGACTTTGAAAACAGTTGTAATAAAAGTAAATGTGGGACTTTGCGCTGCCTTCTGGCTTGGTTTCCGTGTCCTGCACAACCCCACCTGGGAGTCGGGGTCACCCGGGTCGGAGGGGAAGCAGGCTGCCCCGCCACGCCTCCAGGAAGCACAGCACGCACTGCAGTGCCAGGCGACTCTTTATTTAACAGCACATTCGGCAGGTAAGGCAACAAGGCAGCATTCCCATAGTGTTAGCGCAGCCCCCGGGGAAGCCGAGGAACGAGCTGTGTTCTCTCTCCCGGGGCTCCCTCGCCCTGACCCCCCACTCCCTGCGCGACCCCCCACTCCCCTGCGCGGCGCTGGAGGTGGCTGAGTGCAGGAGCTTGAGCAGGCAGCAAACAGCTTGTTTTGTCTTCATCACAACAGGTGTGCACGCTGGACGCCTGGGTCCCGTGTTGTGTCCGCGGCCACGCGTGGCCTCCCTTCGGTATTTTTAACGCTCAGTGTAGGATACACATGGACTCGAATCTCAGACTTACTGTTTGCCAATCGGTGTCCTGTAAACCGCCTCCTGTTTAACCAGCGACGGCGGTGGGCGTTCTCACCGGCTCCAGGGGCCTTGACAGGATCCCCTGTTGACCATCGTACTAGTATTTCCGATTTTACTTAAGGGATCGGGTGAGCCCTGAGCTGCTCTTTGGTAAATGTCGAAGCTGCATTTTTGAACTGGAAGTTGCTTTCAGCATTCCCAGCAGGATCTTGTATCCTCTGAGATGGACTGAATGTTTGCTCAGCTGTTAAACACCTGCATTTTTATTTTTATTTTTTACCTGATTTAATATTGCTCTAAAGGGACCGTGTGTAAAAGTAAAAAGTGTATCCTATGTACAGATTTAGAGCTTTCTTCGAGCCGGTCGAGGGTTAAGCGACTCGCTTGCATTTAATCTAATGTGCAAATCTTTTCCTATCTCAAATGGTATCGTTATGTTCGGCTGTAATCATCGGTTTAAGTAAATGTTCCCATAATCGAGGTCCGGATAAAAGTTTCTCTGTGAAAGCTTAGTCCGTGGCTGATTTCCTTTCACGAGGAGTCTTCAGGCAAATTTGTGTATAACTTCAAAGTACTGAGAAACAGAGCCACTGGGAGGAAGGAAAAGAAATCAGTTCAATGACTATTTTTTAAAATGAAAGGCAACTTACCTGTAGATGATTCTGAAGGACTGACTTGGTACCAGAAAAGCCGAGCGAGGGTTAAGATATCAGTGTGCCAACTCACATTTTTTTCTACCTGATTTCTAGAATCTAGTTTTTCACAGGTTAGTAAAAAGCTGATACTTGAAGCAGATGGTCATGAATTATATTCAGGGTTGAATGAGACACATGTAATGTGCGACTCAGACAGCATCTGGATTATCATTTTCAATCTGGGCTTTTGTTGTTGTTAATCCTCACCTGAGGGTATTTTTTCTATTGATTTCTAGAGAGACTGGAAGGGAGGGAGGGCGGCTGGGAGAGAGAGATCGATGTGGGAGAGACGCTTCGATTGGTTGCCGCCTGTACCTGTCCTGACTGGGCCTGGGGGTCGAGCCTGCAACCCAGGTACGTGCCCTTGACCGGGAATCGAACCCGAGACCCTTCGGTGCCCAGGCCAACGCTCTCACCCCGGAGCGACCACCCGGGACTTTCACGCTGTTTCGCCTTATCAGCAGGTTGTCTGGGGTGTGGCTTTCCCTTAAACGAGTGGTTTTCAACCTTGGTTCTTACTGGAGCCTCTGGGAGCTCGAATAGGGATCCGGACCGAACCGGCTGGATGGGCCTGGAGAGCAGGACTCGGCAGAGTCAGCAGGTGATGCCACCTGCAGCCGGGCTGAGCAGACTGCAAACCGAGGGGATGTTTCTCATCCTCAGCAAAGACTAGGGTGTGGGCAGCTCTAGGCGCCTGTGGAAGGGGCGGCTGAGGGCAGGAGGGGAGCCGGGACAGATGTTTCCCTGGGAAGTGGGGAGGGTGGGCCGAGATGGCAGCCGGCCGGCGTGGGGGTGGGAGCTGGGGAGGAGTAGGGCTCCCAGCAACAACGGTACAGGGGCTCGAGTGTCCGGACTTAGTAGATGGCACGTTGTGTCAGTTGCGTGGCCTCCACGTGAGATCGCCATCTCGGGGTAGGGCTGTCTCCCAGGCTACTGCGTTCTAAGCAAGTCTGTGTGACTTGTAACCAGCTAAGCATCCTTTTGGTCGGCTAAAGGTACTGCGGATGCATCAGGCAGTCAGATAGCGCTTTCTCTAGAAATAGCTGGCGCTCTCTAGGTTTCAAAACTCAAGGAAAAGAGTTGCCTTCTTAGGACTTAACTCCTCTCTGGTCCATGGGGACTTGATCCCCCCGGCCCCCCCCCCCCCCCGTTCCCCCCAGCACTGCCCCCCGACCCAGCCCTTGCCACTCGGTTCCCCGCGCACGGGCATGCCAGCTGAAGCCGACGCTAATGAAAG
The DNA here is from genome assembly GCF_000147115.1 of Myotis lucifugus. NCBI lineage: Eukaryota > Metazoa > Chordata > Mammalia > Chiroptera > Vespertilionidae > Myotis > Myotis lucifugus. Next base: position 36,209 of record NW_005871683.1, on the reverse strand, counting down.
CGTGCCCGATCTGGCTTCTTTCCCGGATGGGGGAGAGGCTGCTGTCTTGGGGATGGCGGGAGGACACTGTGCATTGTGTGGCATTGGCATTCCAGTTTAATTCGGGTTGATGAGCATTTCAGAAGTGGGCCTGGCTGGGGTTCCAGACACGGGAGCACAGTACTTTCTTGAGGGAAGCTTAGTTACTATTGTTCATTTTATTTTATTTTTTAAAATATATTTTTAGGCCCTATCCGGTTTGGCTCAGTGGATAGAGCATCGGCCTGCGGACTCAAGGGTCCCAGGTTCGATTCCGATCAAGGGCATGTATGTACCTTGGTTGCGGGCACATCCCCAGTGGGGAGTGTGCAGGAGGCAGCTGATCGGTGTTTCTCTCTCATCGATGTTTCTGACTCTCTATCCCTCTCCCTTCCTCTCTATAAAAAATATCAATAAAATATATTTTAAAAAAACACAAAATATATATGTATTTTTTTAGCCCTAGCCAGTTTGGCTCAGTGGATAGAGCATCGGCCTGCAGACTGAAGGGTTTTATTTTATTTTAAAAAAAATATATTTTTATTGATTTCAGAGAGGCCGGGAGAGGGAGAGAGAGAGAGAAACATCAATGATGAAAGAGAATCATGGATCGGCTGCCTCCTGCACGCCCCCCACTGGGGATGGAGCCCGAAACCTGGGCATGTGCCCTGACCGGGAATTGAACCCTGACCTCCTGGTTCATAGGTCGACGTTCAACCACTGAGCCACATCGGCTGGGCTGTTTATTTTAAAAGGGGGAAGACGGAGAGGAAAGTGATTTTTCTCAGCAGCTATTCTAAGTCCATCTGTTCTAAGAATGTACTTGGATTTCATCTACAGGGTTTCCTTCTAGAAGCACCCTGGCCCAGGCTTGCTGGTTAGCAGGGCGCGTTTCTAAGCGGGACCTGCTGCCCCTCTTCTCATCCCCACCCAGTGCTGGCCTCAGGGCGAAGCTCCTGGGAGCAGGGACCAGGCGCGCCTCCTGGCGCTCTAGAGCCAATTAGAAGCTGGGGAAAGGCTGCAAACACAGTGCCTCGTGGGGTCCTAGACCCATTCACAGGCCTGTCCCCAGCAGACAGAGAGCTTTCAGACAGCATGTCAACCAGCCATAGGTCTCCGTCCCCCAGGTGACAGTCCTCCCCTCCCGTCCACGTCCGAGCGAGGGGTGTACGTACAGAGATCAGGTCGAGCTGTATGGTTCCCGTGTTCTCGGGGTCCAGCTGCTTAAATATCCCTGGGGAGGGAGAAAAACAGGGTGTCACCCGTGAGCGAGGGGCAGCGACGGGCACGTCATCTCCTTCCCCTCTGGCAGCCGCGTCACTGATCTCCCAAGCCGTCATTTCTTCCCTCCCTCCCCCAACGAGACAAGGATTTCCACCCTCAACTGGACAGACAGGCCTCTGGGCCCGGCGAGCCCACCCACGTGGAAGGCGACCGCTCTCGCGCGTGGGGACTGACACGCGTCTTCCCCCAGCGGCCACTTACTGAACAGCGTCTCCAGGCGAATCAAGCAGCGGACGAAGTTATCAAAGTCGATGATGAGGTCGTCGTCGGCGAAGCGAGCCACGATGACCTGGTGGAGCTGGCAGGGCAGCTTGAAACCTGAGGGGAGAGGACGAGCAGACGCTGGCTCAGGACGGGACCGCACCCCGAGCTCTGAACACAGGTTGCGGGACCGACGTGGCCCTTTAAATGGCAACTACGATCGCTCCTGTCCCCTGGCCGCTCGCCGAGGAGGCCGGATTGGTTTTGCAGAGCCAGGGCCTTCGACCGTCATTCCAGACTGTCCCCCTGCACCCTGCCTGGCTCCTCACTGTCCAACAGGGAGGACTTGTCCTGTCTGTTCCCACTTCCACGCTCACACTGTTCCAGGGGGTGAGCCCCTGCCTCTCCTGTTTGTTCAGCGCTGCGTCGTCTCAGCGACTAGGTTCTGCCTGGATGCATGTGGCAGAAGCTGCTCCTGGTAAACGAATATGATTTCCCTCCAGGAATAGATTTGTTCAGGGGTCCTGGCTGCCTGGGATCAAGGTCACACTTCCCAGCATCCCTCGCAGCCCTCTGGGACCTGGTGACCACGTTCCGGCCGTGGGACGTGTGTGCAGTGACCTGTGTGTCTTTCGGGATGGGGGTGTGATGGCAGGCCACCCGGGGGCCCACGGCCACATGCTAAGGGCTGGTGACAGAGCTTCTGGGTCCCTAACAGCAGGCGGCACCCTCCCGGCCTTGAACTTCTTCAGCTTGGGGGGTGGTTAAGTGAGAAAATGATGCATCTCGTTTAAGCCAGCGATTTGGGGTCTTTGCTAATGCAGTGAACCATCTCACATGGTCCTGTCCCCCCAAACACCCGTCTCCCACAGGCTTGTGTCCCTTTTATACGTGTCCCATTCTGCCAGGGACTTCCCCTAAGAGGCGTGGAGACGCCCCACGTGTGCCTAACCAGCCCTGTACCCCAAAGGGGGAGCTGGGGGCGCGGCCGAGAGCTGGCCTTGCCGGCTGGACCCACCAGGCTTCTCAGAAGGAGACTTAGACGCAAGGCGGCCTCGTGGGCAGAGCATCTGGGCCTCGTTTGGTTTTACCCATCGGCCTTCACGGGGGATGAAAGGGATGGGATTGTAGTAAATGGGCACCTGCTTTAGCTCACCGCTCACCAAACCGCGTATTGTGTTGTGTGCGTCACACACGCTACCAACGAGGCAAAAGGAAGCGCCATCATCAAATCTCACCTGCTTCTTCTAAGGCTTTCCGCATCTCATAGGAGTTCATGGTGCCAGACCTGTCCACGTCGATTTCCCGGTAAATTTTCTGGAATGGCAGGTGCAAGACGGTTATGAGAACCAGGGCAGGGCAGGTGCAGGCCCCTCTGTGCTGAGGGGGCAGGTTTCCCAGCTCCGCGCCCCCGCCCCGTCGGGAGAATCGCCGTTCCTGCCGCCAGTAGCTGATGGTATTTTGTCTGTGTGAGCCGGTTTGTAAACCCGCACATCCAGGCAGCCAACTACCGGGGGCCCGTGTTCCTGTCTTACCTATTTGTATTCTCGGGCCGTTAGAATTCCCAAGCACAAGAGGCCACACAGCCTTTTGGGGGGCGGCTACTAGAAACCCCGTTTCTGGTCCGCAAGCTGAAGGCGGGGAGCAGACCACTGAGCCTGCAAAGCCCTCGCCTTGGCCTCTGGGCATTTGCCGGGCCTGCCTTCACCCATCCTGAGCTCACGCCCCTGGGAGGTGCTCCTGCCCCTCCCGCCGGGCCGCTGTGTCCTCAGGCCCGAGCACAGCGCGTCCCCGACACCACCCTGGCCCTGCTGGCGGCCCTCCCGCGCTCACTTGGTACTTCTGAATCTTCGTCCAGAGAACGTAGAACTCCTTCAGGCCCAGCTTGCCGCTGCCGTCGGACTGCCTTCAGTTAAGGAGACACTGGACACTGGGACCACAGGAGCTCTGGCGGACCCCGCCCGCGGGGGTGGGAGGGCCGGAGAGACTCCTGCTGGCTCCCTGCATCCCGCTTGCTGACTGGTCTGGGGGTGCCATGGGGACCCCAGATCCTTCCCAAAAGGAGCTGTCGGGTGACATGCAGGGGCTTCCTGTGGTTTCTAGTGGCTTGCCGATTCGGGGGGTATTCTTGGGCGCATTTCTAAGAGGCCTTTTGGGAGGGGAGCTACACAGTGGACGCCGGGAGCCCATGAGACAGAACCTCCTAGAAGCTTGGACCATCCCCGCCCAGCGCTTCTCAGGGGCATCAGGAACAAGGCGGGAAACGGATGATGAGTCTGCCCCGGGGGCAGGCGGGGGGCCCGGGAAGGCACGAGCGAGGGCAAAGGGCAAGGAGATGCTCTCGGAGGGTGGGCTCCGTCTCCACCATCGACAACATCGTGGCCAGAGGACACATGCGCATCAGAGATACCATGGCTGAGGGAATACAGGTGACCCTCAACAACAGACTGCACCTGGGCAGGTCCGCTCCGATGCGGATGTTTCTCAATAAATGTGCCCAGTATTGTAAGTGTATTTTCTCTTATGATTTTAATAACATTTCCTGCAGCTTACTTTAGTGTAAGAATCTCTAATAATAAAAGTGTAAGATGCTAATTAGACCGGACATCCTTCCGGACGACCTTCCGGATGAAGCCTGGGCTGGGAGGGAAGCCCGGGTCCCGGGTACCAGAGGGAAGCCGGTGCCAGCAGCTGGGGGAAGGAAGGCCTACTCTTGCACGAATTTCGTGCATCGGGCCTCTAGTATGGTATATAATGCCTGTCGCACACAATGTGTACATCAGCTGTTGATGGTACTGGTCAGACTTCTGGTCACCAGGCGGCCATTAGTAATTAAGTTTTGAGGAAGTCGAAAGTTACACGAGGATTTTCCATGATTTGGGGTGGGGGGTCGGTGCCCCTCGCTGTTCAAGGATCAAGTGTGTTTTCCTGGAGGAAGAAGTGGAAACACTATTGCTTGGGAAACGCCCCCAAGCGCTGGGGGGCAGAGGAGGGTGGGCGTACCGTGGAGTGTCCTGCCCCAGACCCAGGAACGCGCCCACTGCCCTCTGAGCCTGGGGCCTGGGCTTTCCCTCCTCTGAAGTTCCACACGTCCCCTCGTGACAACAGGTCCTACACCCACGCAGCAGCTGGGCCTCTCTGGCGGGAGCGTGCCTGGCTCTCTCTCTGCAAGGTGACAATGGCAAGCTCCCCGGCCCGTGTTCTCGGGGACGCGTGAAAGGATACATCCAGCATGTCAACCATGATCTTACAGGTCTCCAGGCTGAAGCCATCCGACTTGATATCTTGGCCTAGAAGACAAGGTAAGAGACAGGAAAACCTCCTGCAGCCGCACTGGCGAGAGAACTTTCCAGGACCACGGTGGCAGGGTCCTGTTTCGGCGCCTCTGGATACAGTGGCCACTGGGAAGATGTGAAGTGGCGCATCTGGCTACTGGCTCGGCCCGGGACAGTGCAGAGACGCCTGCCTGCTCTGTGTGCTCGCTATGGGCAAGCGGGGCTCCCACTGTGCTTTTCCTGGTGGCGGTTCATCCTCACCTGAGGACATTTGTCCATTGGTTTTTAGGGGGAGTGGAAGGGAGAGGGAAAGACAGAGAGAAACGTCGATGTGAGAGACACACATTGATGGGTTACCTCCTGCACACGCCCCAGGGCCCAGGCCGGGGAGGAGCCTGCAACCGAGGTACGTGCCCTTGACCGGAATCGAAACCACGACCCTTTAGTCCACAGGCTGACGCTCTATCCACTGACCTGAGCCGGCCAGGCCCACAGGTGCTTTTAAAATAAGTAAAACAACGATGACCGACTGCGTCCTGAAGTGCTCCTGGTGCAGACTCACGCGTGGAAAAGCAAAGTGGGGGCACGTGAGTTCGTGGAGGCCGGGCTGGGCCGAGGGCTTACTCGGACCGTCTGCCGCAGGCGTTTTCCGAGCCTCCCTGTGCCCGGCCCAGTGAGAACCCCAAGGCCCGGAAGCCGCCTGGGACGCCGTTCTCTCCCAGGCGGGTCCCCTCTCCTTGGTGCTGGCGTTCGAGAAGCCCACCGTTTCTGTCACGTCCTCAAGGTTAGAATCTGATCCAGTGGTTCTCAACCTGTGGGTCGTGACCCCTTTGGGGGTCGAACGACCCTTTCACAGGGGTCGCCTAAGACCATGGGAAAACTCATATATAATTACATATTGTTTTTGTGATTAATCACTATGCTTTAATTATGTTCAATTTGTAACAATGAAATTGGGGGTCACCACAACATGAGGAACTGTATTAAAGGGTGGCCGCATTAGGAGGGTTGAGAACCACTGAACCTAACCCGTCTCAAAGCTGCCAGTCTGGGCCCAACCCTTTTCGGGGTGGGCAGGGGGCTGTGTGTGGGGCGTGGACAGGGGGCTGTGTGTGGGGCATGGACAGGGGGCTGTGTGTGGGGTGTGGGCAGGGGGCTGTGTGTGGGTCGTGGACAGGGGGCTGTGTGTGGGGTGTGGGCAGCCAGGAGTCACCAGGCAGCTGGGAGGGGGGTCCCAAGCTCAGAGGCAGCGGGGAGGCTGGAGCAGGAGGCCAAGTGGCCTGGTTTCCCACCCCCACCCTCCATCTGTGTGGAAACAATGAGGCTTTAGTCAACGTGGCTCCTGCGGCCACACGTCTGAAGAGCCCTATGACCTCACCGGTGCCTGGCGGCCGTGGGGAAAACACCACCGCCTTGTTTTCCCTGCAGATTGGAGCGGGGGAGGACTGGCCCATCCCCCTGGTGGGAGCTGTGACTCCCGGAGCTCTAACAGCCATTGGTCTGGTGGCCTGCCCATTGGTCTGGTGACCACAGGGCGGGAGCCAGTATCTCCGGAGACCCTGCTGGCCCTGGGCTCTGGGCTCCAAAAGGAGGATCTACTTTGTCTCCGTCTCCGGGGTTAGTTCAGGGATTGCTGGGGACGCCCACAGGGCTGACGCTCAGGCCTGCAGCACACACGCCCATGTCTGACCCAGGCTTACCCCTTCTGACACACACCCTGCTCCTGGGCTGCTATCTTACCAAAGGCCCACGGCTCCTGTGATCACCTGAGGGGCAGAAACATAGCTGGGAGAGTCAGGTTATAGCAGCCCCGTATGGCTCAGGGGTGAGCGTCAACCTATGAACCAGGAGGTCACGGTGCGATTCCTGGTCGGGGCACATGCCTGGGTTGCAGGCTCGATCCCCAGTGCGGGGCGTGCAGGAGGCAGCCAGTCAATGATTCTCATCATTGATGTTTCTATCCCTACAATAATAGAAAAATTATATAAGGATTCTTGACTGTGGGGGGGCGATGTCAGTGCCGTGTGTGTGTGTGTGTGTGTGTGTGTGTGTGTGTGTGTGTGTATGTGTGTGTGTGTGTGTGTCTCCCCCTACTGGTCACCAGCGGGGAGGTGAACGATCAGTCCTTGCATATTTCCTGCTTATATAAGGCTGTGCGCAGCCTGGCCCTCCAGCCCCTCGGGTCTCTGTCCAGTTTGCTCCTTCTCTGCGGAAGCCTGGGGCCTTGACGTCGCCTGCCTGGCCACTGGCTCAAATGAAGGGACATTTCTCCCGGTGAGAAATGGGCCGGCTTAGGCTCACTTACACATTTAGATGCAGCTTTTAACGTCATCCCCTTAGTTTGAGTATAAGACGGTCCATTTATTTTTCATCCTGGCTGATTATTGATCGATGCCTGTCCATCAGTGATTTCCCACTAAGGACGGCCAGGGGACGCAGGGACTTGGGGTGCTTCCCGGCTCCCATCGTCTGGGCCGCTCAGCCTTTTGTTGCCAATGACTCACCACAATAGCCACCATTTCTGGGGTGCGGGCTTTCTGCTAGGCAGTTTCTAGGCCAAGCATGTCAAACTCACGGCCTATGGGCCGCATGCGGCCCACGACAAATATTTTTGCAGCCCAGCCAATATAACGGTATGTAAGAAACGTTTTAATAAAACTTTTGTAACTTAATCTTTACAATATTCTGTTATACATAATTATTAACGAACTACAACGTTCGCTAATGACTGATTACTGTCATCGTGTTGCATTCATTTCCCTGACGCGCAGGCGCACCATTTCTCTCCACTAACACTAGCAGCAAATATTTTAGCAGCCAATGGCCACGTCATTCGTCTTGGACTGACTTGTTTGGTGTGCGCAACGGGAAATATTTCGCTTTCGGAGAACGAGAAAAATAGGTTTATTTGCCTCATGCTTATTAATTTGTGCAGTCATTCAGTGTCTGGTAAGTTAACATTCAGGAAAAAAATATTAACTTTTATTAAAATGTTCTATTATTTTATGTTGATGACTCCTTTATTTCAGCCCTTTGTATTCAGCGTGTCTCTATCGAAATAAACCTACGTTTCTGTGAAAACGGAAGCTTTTGTTTTCTTGCGGCCCATTGACACTTAGGCCTTGTTTGTTTGGCCCGTGTCAGCCTTTGAGTTTGACATGCTTGCTCTACGCGTTACTCATTTAAGAGGTAAGTAGTAACGTGACTGTCCAGCAGGTAAGGAATCGAGTCCGGAAGGTTCTATGACCTGGTTTAGGTCCCAAAGCCAGTGAGCCGTGGGAGCCGGGAAGTGACTGTGACTTCCAGGCCCCGGAACCCTTGTTGTTTTGAGAATCACGTCACGTGGACCCCCTCAGCCACTCCTCGGGGGTGGCATCCACTGGGAGGGGGGCGTGACGGTGCAGGCACAGCAGCCCAGATGTGACAAGGCAGCCGCAGGGGAAGGGGCGGGTGAGGGGTTTGCACGGAGGGGAGACTTACGCTTGGCGAGAACTCTTCTCAGGATGGTCTGCAGCTCGAAGGCCGAGATTTCCGCATCCTGTGGGCATGCAAGCAGGGCATGGTTATTGGTCCCGGGAGCCGCGTGGCACACGGAGCCATCCACGTGCCCTGGACACCCGCTCCGCCAAGCCCTGCGAGCCGTGCACGCAGCAGGTCTGGGCTGGGTCTCTGCGTGTGCACCTCTCACAGGGCCCCCGCGCCCAACCCCAGATCTAACACAGACTCTCAGTGGTCATCCCCGCTCCGCACGGGGAATAGAGATCAACTCTCCACTCCTCCCTCGCTGGTGGTCTTAGTTCCCACGCCTCCCCCTTAGCACGCCTTCCTCGCCCTCTCAGCCTCGGCCCTGGCTCCCCATGAGCTGGTCCGGCCTGAGGACCCTCAGGGCGGGCCCAGCACTTTCTCAGGGCTCCGTGGAGCGGTTCAGGCGTCTCCACTCACCCCCTTCCTCTGAGTAACTGGGGGCAAGCCCATTGATGAAGATCTAGGGTGGTTGCCCTGGCCGGCTTGGCTCAGTGGATAGAGCGTCCACCTGCGGACTGAAGGGTCCCAGGTTTGATTCCGGCCAAGGGCACATGCCTGGGTTGCGGGCACATCCCCAGTGGGGGGCGTGCAGGAGGCAGCCGATCGGTGATTCTCTCTCATCATTGATGTTTCTATCTCTCTCTCCTTCTCCCTTCCTCTCTGAAATCAATAAAGAAATGAGAAATATATTTTTTTAAAAAGAATTTATATTAAAAAAATATCCAAGGTGGCTTTTTCTTGGAGTCGTGGGAAGAAAACGGGCTGAAGAACTATGTAGCCAAGGGAGGCCCCCATGGCTGAGGGATTTTTGTAAGAAAAGGGAAGTCCAATGCCCGTTGTGAGTGTCTTGCATTGTCCATCCCCCCAATTATCTTTGTGGAAATCAAGAATGAGGGGCCGAGTTCCACGTCTCGGTTGGAGTGGAACAGAAAGGAAATAAAAGAGCCACCGGGCGATCGAGGCAGGAGGAGCAGAGGCAGAGCTGAGGGGCCCGGGGCGGGCAGCGGTCTCGGGGGACGTGGGCAGGAACCCGAGCGGAACCTGAGTTCCATTTGCAATTCCTCCCGCCCGGCTTCAGTTAAGTCTGTTAACTCTCCTCTTTACTGACTTATTTTAAAAAAAATACTTTTATTGATTTCAGAGAAGAAGGAACTAGGAGTGAGTGATAGAAACATCCATGATGAGAGAGAACCATGGATCGGCTGCCTCCTGCACGTCCCGCACCGGGGATCGAGCCTGCCACCCGGGCATGTGCCCTGACCGGGAATCAGACTGGTCCATCGGTCGACGCCCAGCCACGGAGCCACGCCAGCTGGCCTTCCTCTCCCCTTGAACCTGAAGTCGCCTTGAGGACGAGAACCAGAGCACGACAGAGGTCCGGGGACACCTACCTCCCCGGCCAGCTGGGCGAAGAGCCTCCTGAACCCGTCGTCGATGTCGTCCTCGCTGACATTGAGCTGGAAGGTGAGACACAGAAATGAGGGACAGCGGGTCCCCTGAGGTGACGGGCAGGCGCCTGCTCCCCTCCCCACCACAGGCCCTTCTCGACCTCACTCCCGGCCTGGACTGTGAGGTTTCGGGGGTTGAGATAAAGGAAAACCCATGAGCGGGAGCAGGAACTACGCGGGAAGGAGATAGACCAGTGATGGCGAACCTATGACACATGTGTCAGAGGGGACACGCGAACTCATTTTTTTGGTTGGTTTTTCTTTGTTCAATGGCATTTAAGTATATAAAATAAATATCAAAAATGTAAGTCTTTGTTTTACTATGGTTGCAAAGATCAAAAAATTTCTATATGTCACACGGCACCAGAGTTAAGTTAGGGTTTTTCAAAACGCCGACACGCCGAGCTCAAAAGGTTCGCCATCACTGAGATAGATGCTAACGTCTCGCATAGGCGGCTTCTCGGACATTCGACCGCGCGGCCGTTTATGAGCTGCTCTAACGGGACTCGGACGGGAGGATCGGACGCTGGCTGGAGAGCAGAGCCCACGGGGCCCTTTGAAACTGCGCCGGCTCCGTGGTGTTTTCCTCCCTCGACTTTGTACTTGGAAGGACGGAGCCTTGCCTGTGCGTCTGTCCCAGCCCTTCAGGACCTGTCACTGAATCACTTTCATTTTATAGAGAAAGCGCGGCCCAGAGAGGGCGGTGGCCAGAATCTCACACCGATCAGCCCAGCACCGGGGCCTCCTGCACAGCCCCCCACGCACATGTGGCCTCACTCGCCCCAGTGGGTGGGGGTGGGGGGGTTGGCGCTGAAGGAGGCCTTGGTTTCCAGCTGTGACCCCCTGAACCCTGGGGTTCCTTTCTGCCCCTCCGCTCCCGGGTGGTCCACGTACCTCCTCAAGGTCACCCTCGATCTCGTCGTCCACCACCCTGGAAAGAAGGAGGCTGCGTGTTACTGGGAGGGGCGTGGGGCGGAGGACGTGCTGCAGAAACCACAGCTGACAGGTGGACGTGAAGTCCAGCGAGGGGTGGGCCTGCGGATCTCTCTCTTCCCTGGGTCCTGGCCCGTCCCCCATTAGTGGAGATGCCCCAAGAAAGAGTGACGGCCGAGCAGCTGGGAGAGTCTGAGAATTGTTTGTTGGTTTGTTTGCTGGGTGTGGTCATCAGAGAGCACCGCGCCCCCCCACGGAGCCGGTACTTGGACAACTCGCTCCCCGGCCTTGGGAACCGCCTTTTTTTTTCATCCAAACACCCTGGGCCCCGTGGATCTTTCACGCTGAGACCCCCCGACAGACGCCGCTGCCTGCTGGCTCCCGGGGCTGCAGCGGGCAGGCCACGCAGAGCCTGTGGGTGACCCTACTGGGAGCACAGCCGTGGTCAGTGTATCCCGGGCACCGTCCTGCTCCCGGGTGAGGGCACTTTGGCTTAGGGACATCTTCCTCGGGCCCCTGGATCTTAAACTAGGCCCCCGAGAGTCCTAACTGAAGTGCCGCCACCGCGAAGAAGAGAGGCTAAGGGACCTCTTGGTGCTGGCAATTGGAATCAGAGTGAACATCCTGGGGCCAGGAAGTCAGACACCTTTGCGGTGGGGTCGGGGGGAGAGTGGTGTCCCATGGTGCAGGGGTCAGGGGCGTTCACCCTGGACAGCAGGAGAGTTGAGGGGCTCAAGGCTCCCCAGGTTTCTCCACATGATGGGACCATGTCAGCAGCTAGTCTGACATTGGCCGTTAAACTGACAAGAACAACGTGATGATTCTGCGAAATCGGATTCTGCAATTTGCTCCATAACCACCCGTGTCTAACAGACGTCCTCCATGTGGCCGGTTCCCCTGCTTCCCTGAGTTCAACACTGAAGTCCTTCGATCCAGCAACCCCACACGACCCCCTCCAAGCAGGCGGGTGTCGCAGAAGAAGACCCTGACGCTCAGAGAGGCAGGAGCCCCGCCTGGGACAGGCCAGCGACGGGCCCGGAAGGAAGCGGGGGCGGGGAGCCAGGAGGCGGGAGGACCTACTGGTAGTCGGCTTTCTTCTCGGAGAAGACCCGCAGGCAGAAGTCCCCGTCCTTGTTGGGCTCGAAGGTGGACGGCACCACCACGTACTCGCCCGGCGGCAGCTTGAAGCGGTTGAGCACCTCCCGCAGGTTGATGTAGGTGTCCGACCGCTCCCTCGCCCGGGTCGTCAGGAAGAACTTCTTGCTCAGGTGGATGTTGGTCTGTCCGGCCAACTGATGGACAAACGGAAACAAGTGGGCGTGGAGGGCGGGACGGGCCCCACCTCCACGTGGCTCTCGCTCTGGAGACAAGAGGATGACAGCGGCGACGTCGGGCTCCTTTAAGGGAAACAGCAGACTTTCTGCCAACGCGACAAAGGCCCGCTGAGGCCTCCAAGGCACATGCTCCAGGCACCTCACGTGCCCCCAAGTCAGCGGTTCTCAACCTGTGGGTCGCGGCGACCCCTTTGGCGGTCGACCGACCCTTTCACAGGGGTCGCCTAAGACCATCCTGCAGATCAGATATTTACACGATGATTCATAACAGTAGCAACATTACAGTTATGAAATAGCAACGAAAATAATTTTATGGTTGGGGGTCACCACAACATGAGGAACTGTGTTTAAAGGGCCAGAAGGTTGAGAACCACTGTCCTAAGTGACTCTCAGGGACAGTAAGCGTCCACGTGGCAGGAAGCTGGGTTTCTGGTCCACGTCTACACGACTTCTCACTGCAGGGTCCACCTTTCCCTTCAGGCTCATTTTCTTAAAATATCTTTTTATTGATTTCAGAGAGGAAGGGAGAGGAAGAGGGATAGAGACATCCATGATGAGAGAGAACCATCGATCAGCTGCCTCCTGCACGCCCCCCACTGGGGATGGAGCCTGCAACTTGGCATGTGCCCTGACCGGGAATTGAGCCGTGACCTCCTGGTTCATAGGTCGGCACTCAACCACTGAGCCACACCAGCCGGGCCTTCAGGCGCGTTTTAAGAACACACAGGGCTCAGGAAGAGCCTCCTGTGGTCCCAGGACCAGAGATCGTCCACCCAGAACTCAGCCACGCCTGGCCTCTGCCCGCCTGGGGCAGGCAGCCTGAGGTTCCCCACGCTGAGCTCACTCCAGCAGGACCGGGGGCCTGAGCCACCTCGCCAGGCCTTAGAGGGGCCAGGGACCAGCCCCTGCCACCCATCACAAGACCCCCGAGCCGACAGTCTCAGCCGTTTACGTGTTGGCGAACCTGAGCCCCAGGGCTGGGGGCTGACGCCTGCCAGACGTACCTCCTCCGGAACCTGCAAAGACAGAAGCGCACGCTTAATTCCGACGCCCAGATGTGCACGGGCACGCGCCGCGGTGACTGCGCCTTTTCTGTCCCTTTCTTCTGTAGCTTCAGCAGTCGTACTGCATCGGCACACCATCCTCACACCATCCCACACAAAAAACCTCATGCCCCAGCAAAAACATCGACAAGCCATGAGCACCATCCCCATTTTGTGGAGCATGAAGCTGAGGCACGGAGCTTTGCAGTGACTTGGCTAAGATCACCCAGCCGGCCACAGCGAAGCCACACCCGCCTCCCACCAGGGAGTGCAGGGCCCCGGGCAGGAGGAAGCCAGCAAGCAGCCCAGCCGGGGCGGGTATATCCCGGGCTAGGGGCCGCCCCCTGCCTGGGGTCCCCTCTCCAGTTCTGGGGGCTCCTCAGGGGGCTGAGAGGAGCGAAGGAGGAAGGAGGAAGGGGTGGGCGGGGAGCAAGGAGGCGAGAGGACCTGCTGGACGTCAGCGCCCCCCACGCACCTCGTAGATGCCGAAGCCGATGGTGTGCATGTCCTCGCCCATCTTGCGCTGCCGCCGCCGGTGCTTCTGGATGAGCCCCACCAGGAAGGTGCAGCCGCGCTCGCCGTCCTCCTGGTCCTCGTCCTCCTCCTCCAGCTTGATGAGGTACTGCGGGTTCATCCAGAAGGTGTCTGCGCCAGAGGGCGGGCAGGTCAGGCCGGGACGCCCAGCCCTGAGCAGGTGCATGGCCGGGGATGTGTGTGGGGGGCTCTGCCCTTGTCTCTGGGGACAGAGGGTGGAGAGGCGGGGCCGGCGGCAGACCCTGGGCAGAGGGACCAGCACGGAGGTGGGACTAGTGGGCAGCTGGCAGGGGAGCCCGGGTGATGGGGGGCTGTCTGAGTCTTTCGGGACCTCAGCTAGAAACTTCCCTGCGGTTCCCTCTCGCTAGCCCAGGCTGGCTGGTCCTGGAGGTCGGCTTTCTCACCTGGAACAGGGTGGTGAGAGCTGCGGCACCCCTCAGGGTCCCCCCCTCCCGGCTCCGATTAGAGGTCACGGGTGGGCCTGGCTGAGGAGACTCGGGGACTAGCTCCCGCTCCCCTTTGGGGAGCCCAGGCGCCAGGAACACCCCTGTTCTGTGTCCCCTTGCCCACCCCCCTCCCCAGGTGTCTGCCCGCCCCACCTCCACACCCATTTCTAGAGGGACCTGAGATTCATTCATGTTTCAGGACAGCCGTGCTGATCGCCTCCCTCACCTAACGGAATAAAACTAATTGTGGAAATGAAGGCGCCCCCGAGGGCGGCGCTTGGCAGTCTGGCTCCGCAGGCTGCTGGTGGCCTGGGTTGTAAATGAATGTTATTGGAGCACAGCCACGTCCATGCATGTACGTACGGCCGCCACCCTCCGGGCTACAGCAGTAAAGGGAGAAGTCGCCACAGCGAATGCACGGCCCACAAAGCTAAATGCATTTCCTGCCTGGACCGGGAGAGAATGTGGTCCCTGAGCCAGTGGGCCCAGGGCCTGCCAGTGGCCCTGCAGCTGCCACCTGGGGCTGCACCCGGGAGGGAAGGATTGGAAGCCAGAGCCAGAGGTGCCGGCCAGCTGGTCGCCGGCCGACTCCTTGCTCTGGGGCCCAGGCGAGCCACATGGAGCCCAGTGTTCTCATTGGTAACAGACCATCAGTATGGGGCCAGGACCTGCCACCACAGTACTCAAAGCACTGATGCCACCGCCAGGCGGCGGGTTCAAATCCCAGCCAGCTGAGCGGCCTGGGGCAAGTCACGTGACCTCTCTGCCCTCATCTTAGAGATGCAGGTGATCCTCCGGGCCCTGCCTCCAGACCTGGCCGTGAAGATGACGTGGAACAATGGGTGTTCCCAGCGCCCGGCTGTGCGCCATACGGGGCAGATGCCATCATGACTAGATCCTTTCGGAGGGGCCAGGGGAGAGGAGGCTGGGCCATCGAGGCAAGAGAGCCAGGAGACCCGATGGAGGGTGGAGGGCGGACCAGATGAGAAGTCAGCCTTACCCTGTCTGAGCAGGGCCCACAGCATCAGCCGAGTGAACTGGGTGCTGGGGTAACTGGGCAACAACTAGGGTCTGGACATGCCCAGGGATGAGGCTCCCAGCAGGGCTGGTGGATAAAGAGGCCCCCAGCCCGGCCGGTGTGGCTCAGTGGTTAAGCATCGCCTCTTGCACCAAGAGGTCACTGGTTCGATTCCCGGTCAGGGCACATGCCTGGGGTGTGGGCTCCATCCCCAGTAGGGGGCGTGCAGGAGGCAGCCCATTGATGTTTCTACCTCTCTCCTCCCTTCCTCTCTAAATCAATAAAAACATTGTATCTTTAAAGATGCCCACAGCACGAGGTGGAATTGAGTGCTGCCTCGGCGGGTGTGGAGGGAGGCCATGGCACAGGGACTCCAGGGCGTGGCAAGGGCATCACAGAAACAGCCAGGCTTGGGCCCAGCCTGGACAGGAGGCAGGTGAGTGCAGGGGGTGATGGGGCTGAGAAAACAGGGAAGGGTGTCGCGACGGAGACGCAGGGACAGGAAGGCAGAGGGTCCCAGGGGCCGGAGCTGCCACCAGGGGCCCGCTGGCTGCGATGTGCCCGTCGGGGAGGGTGGGGGGGGCCTTACTCGGGTAGTTCCGGCAGCCTACCCGCGGTGGAGCCCCGCCTCCAGTTCCCGTCCATCTTGGTGAGCTTCCACTTCTTGTAGCTGTCGACTGTGAGCGTGTCCGGAGTCAGGTTGCAGATCTCCAGGCGGGAGTACTGCCTCAGGAAGTCGCTGAAAGACATCCTGGCAAAGGAGGGGCCCGGGCATCGGGTTTACAAGCGGGCACACCCATCATCCTGCCCAGGGCCAGGCAGAGCAGTCAGGGTGAGCCCCCAGACCCGGAGAATGAATCGAGACAGCACACGTTCACTTGCTTGGCAAATGGCAAGGTTTCTGCAGAGGGATTCGGCCAGAGTTGTACAGACACACACATGAGTGTAGGTCTATTGAGCTACGAGACCAGTTTCTTTTCTTTCTTTCTCTTTTTCCTTTCCTTTCCTTTCCTTTCCTTTCCTTTCCTTTCCTTTCCTTTCCTTTCCTTTCTTTCTTTCTTTCTTTCTTTCTTTCTTTCTTTCTTTCTTTCTTTCTTCTTCTT
>NW_005871683.1:18029-19590 GCF_000147115.1 Myotis lucifugus | reverse complement strand
TTTCTCCATTCATATATAGAGAGAGTGAAAGGGAGGGGGGAGAGACTCAGAGAGAAACATCAAATGTGAGAGAGACACATCGATTGGTTGCCTCCCACACACGCTCCGACCAGGGCGCGGGATGCAGCCTGCAATGGCGGTACGTGCCCTTGACTGGAATTGAGCCTGAGACCCTTCAGTCTGTGGCTGACGCTCTAACGACTGAACAAAACCAGCCAAGGTCAAGGGACCAGCTTCTTGAGGCATTGGACGACCCTCCAGAGAAGTGCCCTGTCTTCTCTTGGGATCTGAACACGACCCCAGGGCCCGCTCAGCTGCCCCCGTGAGCCCGCTCAGCTCTGAACCCCCGGTGGAGAGGGACACACTGAAGAAGAGCTTTGAGAGTTTTTGCGTTCAGGGTCTTGTCGTGATTTAAAACAACAAACCCGGGATCCCATGCCCGGGGCCCTCGCCACCTAATCTCACTGAGTTTCTAGTAAAGATCGCGGGGCAGACCCCTCTTTCCCCAAAGCCTCTGATCATCTCACCAGAATTCTCCGTCTTCATGCCGTCTGGTCAGCCTTTCCCTCACCTCTGGGTCCACGGTGTTCCAGTTCGGGCAGCTGGGAAACCAAGCCCCGGGAGACGCGTTAGAACTAGTATAGGGCGACCAATGACTTCTCCCCAAGGCTCCCCCAAACCGAGGACCAGGGACAGGCTGTCTGGCCTCCGAGGGCCCAGACCCCAGTAAGGGAGGGAGGTGACGCACACGTGGCAGAGACGTGCGTGGAGCAAGGTGATTCATTGAAGGGAGAGGGACAGAGAGAAACATCCATGATGAGATAGAGTCATTGATCGGCTGCCTCCTGCACGCCCCCTACTGGGGATCGAGCCCACAACCCGGGCATGTGCCCTGACCAGGAATCGAACCGTGACCTCCTGGTTCATAGGTTGACGCTCAGCCACTGAGCCACACCGGCCGGGCACTGGCAGCAATTTCAAGGGGTCACTGACAATCTGACGGCTGACCCGTGGGAGCGGCCAGGGAGAAGGTGTTAGAACTGCGGGTGCTGGGTGGTGGCGGAGGAGGGGGAAGGTCACGTGAGGGGCTCACCTGGGACCCAGTCGCAGGTGTAACCCCACCAGGGAGCCCCGGAAATCACCGGAAGGAAAGGCTTCTCTCTGGTCTTAGGCACAAAGTTTACGTCCTTGGACCAGAACAAGCGCTTGGGGGAAGAGAGGGGCATTTCCCCCCTGAAGGTCCAATAGCAGGAGAACCGGAGCGAGGGAGGGGCGAAGCGCGGGAGGATGAAAGGAATGAGCACCAACAGGGGCCCTGGGCCTTATAAAGGCCCCGGTGGCCGGGATGCGCTGGTTAAAAGCGCCTTCGAGGGACCACCTGCCCGTGGACCCCACTCGGCGTGGCCCATGCTGCCGGGGCTCATTCCCCTCCTTTCCCCAGAGCCTCCCAGCAGGACGCACCCGCCCAGCCCCAGCTGCGCTCCTCACTTGTCATTCCACTTCCCGGTCCACTCCACCTCTCCCCAGGGGTTCCGGATGCGGATCAGCTTCTCCAGGCTTC
>NW_005871683.1:15105-16592 GCF_000147115.1 Myotis lucifugus | reverse complement strand
GCTGGTGATCTGGGAACGCGGAGGGGGGGGGGGGCGGTCAGCCGGGTTGGGCGCACCCTGCTTGCCCCCACCCCTCCCCCCCATCATCGCTCACTGGGACTCGGATGCGGGCCCCACTACTGCAGGGGCGTGGCCCGCGGAGGGCGTGGCCTCGGGGGGGGGGGACTGACTGTTGCCTAGCAACCCCTGGGTTCCAGGTGATGCTCGCTAAGGTGGGCAGGGCTGGGCTAGAGTTGCACATTGGGGCAGTGGGTTCCCTGGGGCGCTGTTGGGGGCTCACTCCGGCCAGAGCAGACCGGACCGGAGCGGATAGGTGGGGGGAGGGGGGGAGGGAGGCCCGCACTTACATCGATGGAGCAGCCCAGCAGAGAGCCTTTCTGCAGAGCCTTCTGGATGATCCTGAACAGGTCGGCCGGGGCCTTCTTCAGCTCGTACCACTCGGCGATGCCTCCCGTGAAGTCTTCGAAGCCCTCGGTGGTGGCGCCCCCTGAGAGCGCTTCATAGCACCCGTTGATCCTACGGGAGGGGAAGAGGTGCTGCCGCCACCTGACTCCTCCCTCTCAATGCTTCCCCTTCTGGATGCAGCCTGGCTGTTGCCTAGCAACCCCCGGGGCCTTCATTGGATGCTCCAGGGACCCTCTGCTCAGATTCTCCTGGCCTTGCCTCCAAGTTACCGTCTCCACAGCTACCGTTTCCCTGGTACTTTGAAAGGTTTTTTTTTGAAAACCTCATAGCAGCTGAGAGTTGGAAGGCCCTGGTGATTATGTGGTCCCACCTCCCGTATTGATCCTTCCTACTTGTGACAGGAGAGGGGAGGCCTGCCAGTTGGCTGTTTGGCATTTGTAGCTTGAAAGACGACAACAATTCAATAACGAAGGCACTTTCCCGAGCACAGGCAGTGCACTGGGACTCTGGGCGCCCTGGAGCTCTGCTAACTCTCCTGTTTGAGCATGTGACCGAGGAGTGGCTCTCAGGGCCAGATCCTCACAGCGGGGTGTGTGGGTCCCGGCCCTCCTCGCTGGCAGGGGCAGTAAGAACAGAGACCCCGGCGCCTGAGAGCCGGTCCGTTTGATGGACTGAGCCCAGGCCGCATGGCCAGGATGAGGCCATTCTGGGGGGGCTGGTGAGGGGGGGTGGCTGATGTGGGCCTTCCCATTGGCAATGGGCAGTCTTGCACCCTGGACGCCTGGGCTTTGGGCCTCGTGGGGTGGGACACAGCTGGGAAGAGCATGGAAACGGTTTCTGATCAGAGACACCGTATGTCCCGGGCAAACTTCCCTCCCGTTCATACCCCTGCAATGGATGGTTTGGCCCATTGGCAAGAAGGCTCTGCTGTATGTTCAGCTGGCAAAAATGCACTGTGACCTGCCAGGGGTAGCACGCTCAGCGCCATGATCCATGGATCCATTCCTGTGCCCGCGGTGACAATGGGCCTAGTGGTCACTGGGCAGTTTCATAACGAGGGCAGGCCCTGGCATGCATGATCA
>NW_005871683.1:9242-14015 GCF_000147115.1 Myotis lucifugus | reverse complement strand
AAGATCCCAGCGTAGTTTTCCTGGAAGCTCTGGTTTAAGGGGACGACTCGCGCCAGGACTTCTTCGTTCAAGGTGAGGGAGGCGATGGCTGCCAACAGCCAGCAGTCACCTGTGGGCACAGCGTGCGGGATGTTCAGCACCTTGTCGGTCTCTGCACCTGGAAGCCCAGCCCCGCCTCAGGCAGGAGGAGGGCTGGGGCGGCTTGGAGGCCAGGCTGGGGGGAGAGTTTTGTTGGGACAGTCATTGGTGGTGACGGGAGAATTCAGTTCTGAGACCCAGAACCGTGTGGTCGCAGGCCTTGTCCTCACCCAGCTGGGCCTGGGGTGAGGAACTAAGGAGTGAGGAGCCCGCTGGGCAGCTGGGGCTTCTGAGAACACAGGGGCCAAAGGTGAGTTTGAGCGAGAGGAAGAGACGTGAGGGATGGGGAGTGGTCGAAGGCTGTACCTCTTCTGGGCGATCATTTACCGACTTAAAAAGTGGCCCATGTCCTCGGCTAGAGTCACCATCGTAAAAATGCCACTTCCTCTTAAGTTAGTCTCTAAATTTAATGCAATCCCAATAAAAATAGCAAGAGGATTTTAAAAAAAAAATTTTGGAACTCAGCTGATTCTGACGTTTATAAATAGGAGAAAACTAAACATAAAGCTTAGCCAGAAAAATTCTCAAAGGCAAGGGAGTCTGCCTGTCAGATACTGAAAACAGGCAAAGCCGGAGGGATTAAAACAACACTGAACTTGTGCGTAAGGACACAGACAGGTGAACGGCACAGAATAGAGGCCCGGAAACAGCTCCACACGCAGGAACGAGGAAAGATAGATGATTCACAAATAGAATTGCAACAGCGGAGTAGCCACTTAGAAAAAAAATCAAGTCATAGCTCATCTTGTCACAGGGCTAAATTCTAACTGCGATAATATTTATCTATAAACATTTAATATCACCTATCCTAAATATTTATTTTACTATAGTCACAGAAGTATGATAAATCTAGACTTGTATTATTTGCATATGTATTATATATGTATGTATTGATATCATATTTTAATTTATATTTATGTTATGATGATATATTTACATTATGATGATATTATAAATGTAATTATTTGCATAAGTCCATAAACATTCCGGAAGAGACCAGCGGAGAATTCTATTATAAACTCAGAGTGGAGCTCAGCTACCGAATTGTAACCTGGAAGCCACAGAATTCTCCAATGATGAATTTAACTACATCAAAGTAAAAAAAAAAAAAAAAAAAGACATGGTAAAGCAAACCCTCACAATCAGCAAAGTCAAACTATGAAAATAATGGAAAAATATCTGTTACTCGGAAATATCTGTTACTCAGATCCCAGAACAAAAGTTATAAACTTTATAGAAACAGAAAAAAAAATGAAGGATCAGTAGAAAAATGGGCAAAGACAGAGCCGAGTTGTGGAAGAAAGGAAAAGTTGCTGTCTCATACATTTTATTTTTTTAATAGACTTTATTGATTTTAGAGAGTAAGGGAGAGAGAGAGAGAAACATCAATGAGAGAAAATCATTGATTGGCTGCCTCCTGCACGCCCCCTACTGGGGATCGAATGCCCTTGGCCAAATCGAACCTGGGACCCTTCAGTCCACAGGCGGACACTCTATCCATTGAGCCAGACCAGCTAGGGCCATGTCTCAGACATTTTAAAGGGGCTCACCTTCACTCATTGTAAGAGAAACACAAAGCAAAACTGCGCTGAAATATCATCTTTCCCCTTTCAGACCGTAGAGATCAAAATGTGGGATGGCTGGAAAGGCCGTGGGGGATGAATCTGCTGCCCTGTCCCTTAGGGCCTTGTTCCTGCGCGGGCCATGGGGACAGCTGGGTCAGTGACAGCCCGACCAGATACGGATGCTGCTTCCGGCTGAGCTGGGCCCTTTCTGAGACCCTGGTGTCCGCTGTGGCCAGCAGACCTGACGCTCTGCCTGCTGGGACCACCTGCCCCCCAGGGAGGGAGGCCACCTGGGCCACCAGAGCCCCAGCTTTGGAAGGCAGGGGACAGAAGTCCTGCGGAGCCAGGGCCAGCCCTGGAAGCTGGTGGAGGGCCGGCTCTAGAGCAGCGGTTCTCAACCTGTGGGTCGCGACCCTTTGGGGGTCGAACGACCCTTTCACAGGGGTCGCCTAAGACCATCGGAAAACACATATATAATTACATATTGTGTTTGTGATGAATCAGTATGCTTTAATGATGTTCGATTTGTAACAGTGAAATTGGGGGTCACCACAACATGAGGAACTGTATGAAAGGGTTGCAGCATTAGGAAGGTTGAGAACCACTGCCCTGGAGGAAGTACCCGCCCTGCCAGGAGCCCAGGCCTGTGTGATGGCGGCTGATGAGTCACAGGGGCTGTCCCTTCTGCAGATGTTTCACGCCTGGCAGCGGCCCCAGAACGGGCACCCCAGGCCGGAATCCCCCCACGCAAATCACGACGCGTTTACATCAGCGGCTGTGGAGGGAGGGGGGGTGCCCCACTCACATCCCATCCCCAGGAGACTTCAGCCTCCTGTGGCTGCTCACAGATGCGAACCCGGGGTCCCCTTTTCCTTCCGGCCCCCAAAGCCAGAGGAAAGCGGGGAGAGGAGGGTGCAGAGGACTAAGGCTCACACTCACTCTCTGAACTTGGGCGGCAACTTCCGGATGCTCAGCAGGGGGTCCCCCCAGGCAGCTGCCTGGCGTGTCCGTGTCCGCAGCCAGGCCCTGGCCAGGAGGGAGCCACCTGGTGCAGGTTTCATCTTTGTGCCCCTTTCCCTGCAGCCAACCGACCGAGATCCCCACAGTCACTGCCTGAGGTCAGAGCTTTAATCCGACAGCACCTGCCTGCCAGGCTGTCCAACCCACACCCTTCCTCCCCTGGCCCCGGGCCTCACAGACCCCGCAGGAGAGGAGGGTGTCCCTGGTCTGGACTCTGGTGTGAAAGTCCTTCTCCCTCTTCTTCTTCCTCTTCCTCCTCCCCTTTCTCCTCCTCCTTCTCCGAATTCTCCTTCCTCACCTGGAGGGACCAGCGGGAGGGCGTCTATTTCCCTGACTTCGTGGAAAAAGTCTCCCTGAGGCGGGGCAGCTAAAGGTGGACACCAACATGGACTGAGCAGGTTCCTTAGCCCTTGAGCTCACAAATGTGAGTTGAAGCCCCATTTGGGGGGGATGCTGGCGGGGAAGGGGCCGATTTTGGAGTCAGAGGAGTCAGCAGTGGTGGGGCCTTAGGAGGGTCTGGTCCAACCCTCCCAGCTCAGAGACAGGGGACCGGCCGAGGCTGGAACCGAGCTGTGTGGTGGCCAAGCCTGGGGCGGCCAGGGCAAGACAAGGGCCTGGGGTCGTTAGGGTTCGAGGTTCACCCTTGCCCTGTTTAGGACACTGTCTAGATCAGCGGTTCTCAACCTGTGGGTCGCGACCCCTTTGGGGGGTCGAACGACCCTTTCACAGGGGTCGCCTAAAACCATCAGAAAACACGTATATAATTACATATTGTGTTTGTGATTCATCACTATGCTTTAATGATGTTCAATTTGTAACAATGAAATTGGGGGTCACCACAACCTGAGGAACTGTGTTAAAGGGTCACAGCATTAGGAAGGTTGAGAACCGCTGCTCTAGATGCAGCAGGAAGGAGAGCCGGACAGCAGCCCCAGGGGAGAAAGTCTGCGAAAGAACATTGACAGCCAGAAAAGTCAGAGGAAGTGATGACTCATGGAGGCGGCATCTCTCCAGTTGGGAGGGGCTGCTGGGAGGCGGATGATACAGAGGAGGGAGGGGAGCTGCGGGGGAGGGGGGGGTGAGACAACTGCTTTTAAGAGGAAAAAAAATGCATTTACTTTCTCCATCACACCAGCCAACACTTTTCTAGTCCTTTTTTTTTTCTAATATATTCTTATTGATTTCAGAGAGGAAGGGAGAGGAAGAGAGAGAACAAACATCAATGATGAGAATCATTGATTGGCTGCCACACTGGGGATCGAGCCTGCACCCCACAATTCTGCAAAACGAAGAGTGTGCACCTGCCCCCTCCACATTCATCTCCTCGTATATTTGTCCCCTCCGCCGAGTGCCACCCACGTACAGGCCCCAGGTCTGCCTCCCCCCTCCTGGCCCTTCCCTTCTGACATGAGTTTTTAGAGATGAAGACCTGCTCATCTCCTTTTCCCCTTCCCTCCCATCCTCTCTCTCTTCTGCTATGATTTGGCGAAGGGACTTTGCACGTTGCTGAACTCAGTAATAATCGCGGCCCCTAAATTGGTTGAGGACTCTACGGGTTTGCCTATACGAATCTCACTTTTCACCCAGCCCCGGGAGTATTGTCATTATTCCCATTTTACAGAAGGGGAAACTGAGGCCCAGAGAGCTTGGGTAACCTGTCAAAGCCACCCAGGCCAGTGAGCAAGCGGTGGAGGGAGCAGGAACTGGAAACTTCCTCAGGCCCCGCTTTCTGTGGGCTTTTCCCATCGGTCTTGCCTCTCCCACCCTCTGCTGAGCTGGGCTGTGGGCAGGGGCACCCTGGGGCCAGGCACTTCCCAGTAGGTGTTCTGGGGGCCGTGTGACTCTTGGGGTGTAGAGTTGGGGTGACCCACGTCTGAGATCTGCCAGGTTACAGTGACCTGGAGCTGTGAGCCCCAGGGGCCAGGGGCCGGGCAGTGAGAAAGCTCAGCAGGGGCCCAGGGGAAGGGCAGGCAGGAGGAGCTGAGCTTTTAAATGTTGTGGCTCCGATCATCTCTAAGGACAGGTTCCACCAGCAATTACAGAGCCGCAT
>NW_005871683.1:0-8890 GCF_000147115.1 Myotis lucifugus | reverse complement strand
GGGAAAGAGCTCAGGGAGACGTAACATCAGAGCAGCGTTCTTTATTCTAGCAGTTTTCAGCTGTGTGGCCTTACGAGTGCCCCCTGCCCCCACCTCAGTCTGCTTATCTGTGTGGTGGGGTGGAAATGCCCAGGGTTGGGGTGATTACATGAGCGAGCACGGTGAAAAACGCTACGAGCTGCGCTCTGGGCTGCAGGGGACGGGTGTGTATTACCTGTACTGAGAGCAAAGACCAACTCAGGTGCCCTGACCGTCCAGCACAAGGCGCTGCTCGGTGTCGGGCACAAGGAGTGACTTGAGAACAAGTCACTTTCTCTCTTTCCTGCTTCATCTTAACAAAAGGCCAAGCCCTGGCCAGGGGGCTCGGTTGATTGGAGCATCATCCCGAACACCAGAAGGTGGCAGGTTCGGTTCCTGGTCAGGGCACAGGCCTAGGTTTCAGATTCCATCCCGGGTTGGGGAGTGGACGGAGGCAACCTTCTCCCCGTCCTTCTCCCTCTCTCTCTCTCCTTTCCCCCTTCCTCTCTCCCTAAATAATCAATTTAAAAAACCCACACATACCCTTGCCTGAGGCTTAAAAAAAAAAAAAAAAAGAGCTTTAAGAAGACTTGATGTAATCAGCTTCCTATCTGACTTGGTGCCTCTCTTGGGGAATTTTACCCAGGGATGTAGGCTCTGCTTGTCTGCTCTCCAAATCCTCTCCAAACGGCCTGACAGCATTGACGCGGGACTTCAGTCCTCTGTTTGTTACTGGCTCAGAGGTCATAACGCTTTGAAGTAGGTGTTTATTCAGTCCAGGCGTGGAATTTAGTGCAGCTGAGATAGCACCGGAAAGTTAGCCCCGGTGCGGCCCCTGGGTTGGTCCGAGTCAGCAGCGGCTCCCAGCCCGTTAGCCTCTGAGTCCCTGGTTGAGTGGACCTCCCAGCAGCCCCCAGCTTAGGTGCCCAAGGACCCCCGCTTCCATGGCCTGTGCGGTGGGAAGACGGGAAATGGAGGTGTGTGTGTTTTCTCAGGTCGGAATGTGCCTGGCATCTCAGGAATCTGCCCAGAGGCTGAGCTCAGACAGCTGGTTCTGCCCGCCCAGCCCTCAACCCCGGGTCACGGTCTCCTTGAAAGCATTCCTTCCCCCACCTCCCACCTCCGGGGCCCAGGGTGCCCACCCCGATGACTCACACAGCTGCCCTGTGGAATCCAACTCCGGGGTTAAACACACAGGCCTGGCGTCAGGCTGTCTGCATTGTATCCCCGGCGCCCACCTCCGCTGTGTGGGCCTCAGTGTCCTCACCTGTAAAATGGGCGAACAGCTGACCCTCGAGTAACTCAGGGGTTAGGGACACTGACCCTTCCACAGTTGAAAGTCTGTGTATAAGTAACTTGGACTCCCCCCAGAACGTAACTGCTAATAGTTTACTGATAACACAGACAGTCTAGGAACACTTATTTTGTCTGCTATGTGTATTATATACTGGATGCTTACAATAAAGTAAGCTAGAGAAAGTAAGATGTTACTAAAAAATCAAAAGGAAGAGAAAATGCATTTATAGAACTGGACCTACTTATTGCAAACAATCTGTGTGTAAGTTTAAATCTGTGGTGTTCGAGGGTCAGCTGTAATCACGCCTCCTTAGAGTTCTGCCCTCGCAGCTTAGTGTCTGGCACTCAATAACATTAGCGGTTATTACTCCGAGTGTCAGAACCTCTAGGTGGGCCCGGAAAGGAGGTACCATTCAAGATGATCAGTGTTGTTACTGAGGGACTAGTCGTGCAGGGGTGGGGAATGTCCGGCCCGCGGGCCATAGAGGGCCCACAGAATCCTTTGGTCTGGCCCTGCAAGGCATTAGGGATGAGTTAATTAAGTGTTTGGCCAAAAATAGCAGGCTAATTTTTAAGCTGATAATTTTGATTTGATGTGATAAATATCCAAATGGGCCCTGACCGGTTTGGCTCAGTGGATAGAGCGTCGGCCTGCGGACTGAAGGGTCCCAGGTTCGATTCCGGTCAAAGGCATGTACCTTGGTTGCGGGCACATCCCCAGTGGGGAGTGTGCAGGAGGCAGCTGCATCGATATTTCTCTCTCATTGATGTTTCTAATTCTCTATCCCTCTCCCTTCCTCTCTGTAAAAAAATCAATAAGATATATATTTTAAAATTGTTTAAAAAATAATAAATAAATATCCAAATGGCCCTTGGCAGAAAAAGGTTCCCCACCCCTGGACCAGTGTGAGCAGTGAGCGGGAGGTGATGGCAGGAAGCAAGGTTTCGGTTTATCAGAGTAAATAGGACACTCCGGCGACCTCGGGCCCTGTTTATGACGAGTCAGAAAAATTGAGGGCGGGTTCTATGCGCAGCCTCCGACCCTCGAGGTTCAGCTCCCGTGAGTCTCACCCACCGAGAGGAACATTCCGGCTGCCTTTGCTGCGGTCAGCACTGCATCGCACTGTTGTGATGCCAGGGCGACTCATCGTGCAAATACCGAGAACCCGGCTACGCTCACTTCCTCCCAACAGCGAGCAGTCATCGGG
This sequence comes from Myotis lucifugus, assembly GCF_000147115.1. Lineage (NCBI taxonomy): Eukaryota > Metazoa > Chordata > Mammalia > Chiroptera > Vespertilionidae > Myotis > Myotis lucifugus. Next base: position 6,368 of record NW_005871683.1, on the reverse strand, counting down.
GTTCCTCTTCCTTCACCCCGAGTCACCATCCCAGTTCCTGCACCCCGAGAAGCTGAGGGCTCGGCGCTGTCGCTGGCCTGGGGAGTCCTCCCCTCGGGCCTGGGCCCAGAGCCCGACTGTTTCATGGGCCACGGGTAGGACTGGTCCCAGGAGGTGCAGAGACCACGGGGGTGGGTGGGGGGGCAAAAAAGCCCCTCTGTGACCTCAACACCCAGCCCAGTGCAGGGGACACAGGAGGCCTCAACACGAGGCCCTCGGGGAACAAGAAACCCCAGGAAGCTTCTGGCAATGGAAATGGCCCAGCTGCTTGGGAAGGGAGAGAAGCCCAAGACCAGCCCTCCCCCCACCCCTCACCCCCCAGACTTGCAGACGAGACCCCAAGGCCGCTCTGGGGGCCGCCACTTACCCAGGGCTCCTTGGCAGATGTCCGTGCGGGTGGCTCCTCCAACAATAAACTGGGGGTCATCGCAGATCTCCTGGGGACGAGACAGACCCCCAAAGTGCCGTCAGCCCAGCAGGCCCGCGCTTCTGCAGTTCGGATGCCTCGGTTCCCAGCGGGCGCATCGCACCCCTTCTCCCCGTGGCCGCACTCAGACGGCCAAGGGGTCCTCTTCTGACCCCGCTTCACGGGGCCCAATGGGTGGTGGGAGACACCCCGGCTGAGAAGGGGAGTCATTGCCCAGCGCTCCAAACCGCCGAGGGCCGCACAGCACCCTCCTGTGCAGGCCGGTGGGCCCGCCTTGACCCTCCACGCCAGCCCCTCTCCTCCGTCCCTGCACGTCGGTCGTCTCACTTGCGTGGAATTCCTCCCTTCCCCATCCTCTCCTCCCCTTCTCCACCTCTGACCACTTTTCAAGACTCACTGCCACCTCCTCCATGAAGCCCTCCTTCCCAGTCCAGCCCTCACTCCTCCCTTCGCTTCTAAGTCCCAGAGTATTTCTACTCTGCAGTTCAGGTGTCAGCCGGGTCTGCCTGGTGGTGCTGACGGGCATCCCTCTGTGTTCCTAGCACACACGTGTGCAGGCCACGGGAACGTGTCCAGCTTTCTGGATCCCTCTATGGGGCCGTGGTGCTTGGAGCGTCCTGTATTGTGAACTGGCTGTTGTCAGTACGTGCTGGTGCTGCATCTCCTGGTCCCCTCGGAACACAAGAGGGATGTCCCCTGTCACAGGTGAGGACACAGGCTGAGGAGCTAAGCCGCGTGTCTAAGGTGACCTTGTCTAAGGTGACCCTGCTCACCAGTTCCAGGCAGCGCGGGGCTAGAGGTGACCTTCCCTGGGGCAAAATGCACACTCCCGGCTCCCCTGCTGCAGCTAATTGATTAGCGACAAACCTCCGAGGCTGTTAAAGCCTCAGGATCGCCCCTCAAGTAGCCTGGGCGAAGCCACCGTGGGCCGTTCTGCCCTCCATGGAGGCAGCCCTCAGTGCTTCCTGATTCTGCAGGGCCCCACCCAAAGCCACAGAGGAAGTGGGGGCATCGATCTGGGCTTCTCGACCCAGCCCAGAGCCACCTGGTTGGGGCTCCACCCCACACCCTCCCTCGGGGAGCCCCTCTCTGGCAAGCAGCGTGTTTCCTGGGCGAGACCCGGATCCGGCCCCCGTCCATCCCGGAGCCACAGTGGGCAGCCCAGCACCTCCCCCTCGTGCCTCCGCCTTGTCCCTTCCCTGCTCAGGGCGTCTGTTTGGCAGGTGACAGGGACAGTGGGAAAACGAGGCCAGCTTTGCCCGGGTCCTGCCAGCCGAGCACTTAGGCCGGGGATGGAAGGACCGGGAGCCGAAGCATCGGATTGATAATCCTGCGGGCGCCAAGCTCTGATGCCAGGAGGATTTTTCCATTATGTTTCTGCAACTTGCCTACATCGTCCTTGGCAGCCTCTCCAAGGGAGACAAAGTTCAGAGCGGCGCTTAGAGAGGCTTCAGAAAACTGAACCGTGCGCACAGCCCGAGGGTATGGGGTGAGACGTGGACGTAACAGTCCGAGGAAAGGGGCTGGGGGCTTGGGCTTGGGCCTCAGACGCCCTGGGTTTGAGTCTTGGCTCGGCCACTTCTTATATGGGTTCTATGACCCTGCAAGGTACTCTTTGAGCCTCAGTTCCCTCATCTGCAAAATGGACACGGTGATGACAGGCGTACCCACCACTTAGGGTTGTTATGAGAGTTAGATGAGATAATTAGGTAAGCGTGCCCTGGCGAACACTCTATAAACGTTACTTCTTCTTCTTCTTATTATTATTATTACTGAAGAAGTTGATGGCAATCACTGAATTTGGAGGATGGAGATGCAGGTTTGAGCCTGAGCTCCAGTGACTCAACCCATAACCCAGTCCAGTTCGCTCATCTCAAACAACAGCCTCTCGAACCCCAGGTCCTGCTCTCCTTCCCACGGCCCCTCTTCCTCTTCCTCTTCCCACGGGCACCCATCTGCAACCAGGACACACCCCTCCTTAGTTCCCGGGGCTTACTCTGGTGCCCCCTACAGTCCGCGTCTGCCCGGCTGGAAGTCTGTCCCACCGCAGTGCTCGGTTAAGTCACCAATGACTTGCTGAGGCCCCAGCCCGGTAGACACAGGTCTGTTTCCCTGGCCTGACCCCGACCCCAGCAGGACAGCGGCAGAGAGGGCTGCTGTGGGCTGTGGGCTGCCAACGCCCACAGGCCGGGCACAGTCCTGGCTCCACCCCGGACACCTGCTTGAGCAAACACTTAACCTTTCCAAGTCTCGCTCTCTCCGCCCGCTGGATGGGAACATACCAGCCACACTGCCCTGGATCGTGCAGTACTCAGCCTGCCCCACCACCAGTGGCCCCAGATCTGTCTCCCCGTCTAGGAGTCCTACGGGCATTTGCAACGATTCCTTTCACTGGCCCCTAGTGAGAAGGCAGTGCATATAGTTTACATACAGAGTTATCAATAATTTAGAGGCAGACGCTATCTGCACTGTGTCCGGTGTATAGGAGGTGTTCAAGAAATGCTTACTGAATGAGTGAAAGAATAAGGAAATGGGTGTGCAAATTCACTTTGTAAACTGTCAAGTGCTGTCCCCAGGTACGGTGAATACAGTCTCTTGTTTATCCCTCTCACAACCATAACTGCATTTGAGGCTTGTTACATTCCTGCATTCATTCATTCGTTCACTCAGCCACAAATCGTCACTGACTTTTTGTTCTCAGGTGTATCCCAAGCATTTAAGACAGTTTAATAGGTTCTCAATAAATGTCGCCGAAGGAGTGAATGAATGAATGAATGAATGCATGCATTCCGTGGAAGGGAAGTGACCCTGCCCGGCACTGAGGATACATTGATGAATATAACGCAGGGTCCCCTGCAGTGCAGAGAAAGTGCAAATATAGATGATTATATTTATAAATGGAAAAAGTGCCAGGAAGGAAATGAGCAGGGTTTGGGATAAAGAATACAATGCTGGGCCGGGGGCTCCTAAGCCTGGTCAGGAGAGAGGACTTCGGGGAGGGGATATTTGAGGACATCCCAAAGAATCGGAGTGAGCCAGACTCCAGACAACCAGGGAAGAGCGTCCCTGGCAGGTGGGAAGGCGGGAGGGAACGGGCCTCGGAGACACCGGCCTGGAAAGTGTGCAGGCATCGCCACTTCTCTTAGATCAGCGGTTCTCAACCTGTGGGTCGCGACCCCTTTGGGGGTCCAACAACCCTTTCATAGGGGTCGCCTAAGACCATCGGAAAACACATATATAATGACATATTGTTTTTGTGATTAATCACTATGCTTTAATGATGTTCCATTTGTCACAATGAAAATACATCCTGCATATCAGATATTTACATGACGATTCATAACAGTAGCAACATTACAGTTATGAAGTAGCCACGAAAATAATTTTATGGCTCGGGGTCACCACAACATGAGGAACTGTATTAAAGGGCCGCGGCATGAGGAAGGTTGAGAACCACTGTAAGAAATGGGGGCAAAGAGGTTGCCCGTCTCAGGCCGGGTCACTGAGCAGGTTACCAAGAAATGAACTCAGGTGCTCACGTCCTGGTGGAGGGCACGTCCTATGGGCTGGCTGCCCAGGGCCGGGGTCCGGGGTCACAGAGAAGATGAGGGGGGTGGAGGAGGGTTGGGGTTGGGGGGCGCTCAGAGCAGTGGAGACAAGACGGGGATGCTTAGTCTCCTAACGGGAATCTAGAGGTTGGGTTTCGCAGGAAGCTGTGCTCAGGTTGGGTCCCCTAAGAGGTGGAGCCAGCAGGGTGTCCGTGGGTACCGACGGAAGCTAGATTAGGGAGCCAGCTGTCCCCAGGCCGGCCAGAGCAGAGGACAGGGACACTGGGGAGCAAGCCGAGGGGGCCTGGAGGGCCCCCCACGTTTCCGGGAGGATTCTGGGCCAGGATTCTGGTTCTTGGCTGCCTGTCCTGTAACTTGTTTACCACCAGCATGAATGGCAGGGCAGGACCTCTCTGCTTCCCCTTTGTTAAAATAAACAAGAAACTCTGGCTAAACCCAACCAGGACCGCATGAGACAGCCCTTAGTCACAGGGGATCAGGGACCTACCCCTCCCTGGCAGCAGCCCGGCTACAGACCTACAGACCCTGCTGGGCAGGAGTCGTCTCCCGCCTGCTTTCCTCCACACCCTCCCACCGTCTGCCCACTGGGGTCCCATAGAAGTTGTCCCCAGGTCCCCTCTGCCTCCCAGTTTTGGTGACGTCCTAGGGGCGCCGCTGGCGGACCCGCTAGTGGGGAACTGAGATCAGTGTCCCGCAAGGCGTGCGAGTTAGAGGGGCGCCCGAGCGTCCCACGCCCGCGCCGGGTAACGGGCCCGCAGACCCGGGGACGCGTGCGATCAGATCACCGCGGGGCTGCGGGCGGTGGCTCCCGGGCGGTGCGGGGCTCGCTCTCCACCCCCGCCGGGCCTGTGCACCCGCTTGCCAGGGCCAGGCCCGCACCCGCCCGCCCGCCCGCGCTCCCGCTCCTACCGTGGGCCGCTTCCACACGATGCCCTGCGTCTTGCTGGAGTGGGGCCCCAGCTCCTTGAAGCCCAGGGCGCCCGGGACGGCGGGGAAGGAGGGGTCCTGGAAGAGCACCCCGGCCTGCAGGCACTCGTCCCGCAGCGCCTCGTAGTCCTGGTTGAGGTACTTGACGGCCCTCTCGTGCGAGCCCAGCCCCTCGGCCGCCTCCCGGTCCCGGGCCAGCTTGGCCGCGATGCCCGCCATGGTGTCCGCTGCGCGCGATCGGGGCGCACGGGGGAGTCGGTGTCGGTGCTGCGCGCGGCAGGGGCGCGGCCGGGCCGGAGCTGGGCAGCGGGATGAAGGTTGCCGACGATGATCACCGGGAAGCGCTCCGCCCGCGGGGTGAGGCCTCGCTGCCGGCCCGGCCGGGACCGCGGGGCCGGTGCTGCCGCCTGCGGACGCGCCGGGAAGCTCAGCCTCCCGACCCCGGCGCTCCGGGCGGAAAAGGTGGGGACGCACCAGGGCGCACACCACACCCAGCCCGGCCCTTTCCTCCTTCCTGGGAGGACAGCCGGCCCAACCGGAGGCCGGGACGGGGTGACTCTGCAGGAAGCAGCCGGGAGCCCGTGGATCAGGGGGTGAGGTCGGGGAGACGGCACTGGCTGCCGTCTGTTGGGCCCCAACTTCGTGCCGCTGTCCGAGGGGGCGATGCAGAGGGGACCTCCTTAAATCCCTCCTCCGGCAGCAGCCGGGTGAGAGCGCTGTCCGGCTGCTCTTGCGCCCATTTTACAGATGCAACCACCGCGTCAGAGGCCACACAGCTGGTCACAGGCAGAGCAAGGGCTGAAGTTGCCGAGGGGATTTGTCTGATCAGATGCTACCCTGCTGCTGGCCAGCTGTTTGATCACAGGGGTGACACATTTGGGAAACAAAAAATATATTCTCCCAGTTAAGTTTGAATTTCAAATAAACACCAATAATTTTTTCGTGTAAGTGTGTGTGTGGGGGGGGGGTGGAGGCGGGGAGAGAAAGTTTCCTCTACCTTTCTATATTCTCCCACTGGTCTATTAATTAAATCGACACGATTAGCAAGAGAAATAGCCTAATTTAACCACATACATGCATGGGGAACCCTGCACATACATGAGAGGGCCAGGGGCCGACGGAAAATGAGGTGTCCATGGCCTTTTGAGCTAAGGCTAAGGTTAGGACCAGGCAGTGCGGCTCCGGGGAACACCCGGGCGCAGACACACACTCTCCATGGCCTCACCCATCACCAGGAACCTTCCAGGAGTGAGTCCCGCCCCAGGGGCAGGGCGTGAGTCAGAAGCAGCTGGGATCACCCTGAGCTGCCTGGCTGGGTGTGGGCCAGCAGTGTGTGTGTGTGTGTGTGTGTGTGTGTGTGTGTGTGTGTGAGAGAGAGAGAGCGCGTGAGAGCGCCATGGCCCTGG
>NW_005871682.1:264738-390971 GCF_000147115.1 Myotis lucifugus | reverse complement strand
ACTTTTTAATAAATATTTGAGACCTGGCCAGGGAGCTCAGTTGGTTAGATATGCCAAAGTTGAGAGGTTGATCCCCACCCAGGGCACATACAAGAATCAACCAACGAATGTATAAATAAGTGGAACAACAAATTGATGTTTCTCTCTCTCTCTCAAATCAATAACAACAATAATAAAAAGAAATACTTGACGATGGAATTGATTTATTTCTTATGTGCTATTTTTCTCAATTCTGAATGCCTGGAATGCTACTTCTCAAAAACTCTGGTTCAGATGTACGGTTCATACTACTGGGTGAGGAAAGAGTAGAATTGGTACACAGGAGCCATGGCTACCCCTGATGTTTTAACAAGAAGTGAAAAATACTTCAAATTTCATGTATGGCAAAAACACTGCAGGCGATGAAGGCAAGTCTATATGCTGAATGATGACTAAATATATACGCTGCCCCTTCTTAGACGTCAAGTGCCACTAGCCCAATAGACTGCTACTAGGTAGGTGACTGGCTGGCCTATTTCCACACCTACTTGCCAAGATCCAGCCCTTGTGATCTTTCCTCTAGTCTACAGCAACCAGGGAAGTTTTGGTATTACCTCAATCTCAACCAGTACAGACCACCATTGGGGCCAGATTCTAATCAACTAGCTCAGCAAACTGTTAGAGCTGCTCTCAGCTACTTTGATTAGCTCTGTGAATCCAGAATCTCTAAGAAGTACACTCAAATCAATAAAATAACGAGGTGGCACACAATCCTCAAAATAGACAATGGTTCAAGTCTCAGTGCCTTGTCAAGAGCAACCTAGCCAGATCGTGAGCATGGCATCTTGATCTTGACCAGACCAGGGACAGCTTCAGAGTCACAGCTTATTTGGCTGCGGGTAATCCCAACGAGGTGGCCCCGGTTGGAGAGAAGCCACAGGGAGACCTCCACAGTGGGAGGGGGATCCAAGGATGCCAAGAGAGGCCTGGACAGGTGAAGGGTAGCAAGTATGCATCTCTCAGGAGAGGGGGGAGGACTATTGTGGATTGCAGAGTTATGCAATTTATGGACATTTATGACCAGAGACATTGGGACTGGCCTCCCTGGGCCCAAGAGACCAAATTTCAATATAACAATAACCAGCAAGAGTACAATGGCTCCCTCCCCCCACCCCCACCCCCGCCCCGGCCCCGCCCTGAGGGGGGGTGGATTCTTAGGGTGGAAAGGACAGGAAGGACAATTTACTCATAGAGACCAGCCTATACTTGTTTACAAATGTGCAAGCAGTCCCCCAATGGCAGGCTTCGCTTGGCCAAAAAGCAAATCTTTTTTTTAAAATGTATATCGTAAATTTTATTTATTTTTTAATGTGAATTTATTTTATTTTTTTCCATCACCGTTTATCCCCTCTATAGTCTCTTCCATCCCCCCCATCACTACACTGTCCATGTCCATGAGTATTCTTTTTTGTCGTCGTCCCCCCCCCCCCAGCCCCCGCCCCTGCTGTCTGCCTGCCTTCTATCTATGAGTCTGTCTCTATTTTGCTTGGGAGTTCAGTTTGTTCATTAAATCCCACATATGAATGAAATCATACGGTACTTGTCTTTCTCTAAAAGACTGGCTTATTTCACTTAGCACAATGTTCTCCAGCTCCATCCATTCTGTTGCAAAGGGTAAAATTTTCTTCCTCAAAAAGCAAATCTTTGCCCTCCCCGGGTAGCTCAGTTGGTTAGAGTATCATCCCAATAAACCAAAGTTGAGGGTTCTATCTCTGATCAGGGCACATATAAGTGTTAGGGGGAGAAACAGGATATTGGGGACTAGCTACAACGATAAGAAATATTAATCACGCTCTGTTAACCAGGATGGTTCTGTTCTGCTTAGAGAAAGCACATTCTAACCTCGCTGAGAGTTGCACGCCCTCGGACATGGGAGCTAACATCGGAATGCAGTCCATCCTCCTGTCCGAGAACTGCCTATCATGATGGAAAGATTTACAACTTCGTGGCTGAAGCAATCTAGTCCTGGAGGCACATGCTCTTTACAACCCGCAGCCCCTATTGCCTACAATCTGTTCTGGGGGCACCCGGAGGCACCTGCCCTCTGTGACCCCCCACCCCCAGCCCACATGACCTGTAACCTATAATGATTATCCCGTACCTACCTCCCCATGCCTGCAATTCCTTCTTTGTCCTTTTAATATAAGCAGCTGGCTTATGGGGAGAGGCAGAGCAGATTTTTGTGAATCATCTGCTGCTCTCCCATCCTGCTGGTATTATTGGAATAAACACTCATATATGATTCAACCCTCACTCTGCTGAATTGGCTCAAGTAGTGACAGGCAGCCCGGATCCCTTGGTTGTTTGGTTACACAAGAAGCAACCAATAAATGCATAAATAAGTGGAACAACAAATCAATATTTCTCTGTCTAAAACCAATAAATGAAATTTAATAAGTAAATAAAATAAAATTATTTTTTTAAAAGCAAATCTTTATGTTGGCCATCAGAGCCTATATACTCATAAACTTTGTAATATACTGTTGTTATGAACTGAACTGTGTCCCTCCTCCCCCAATTCATGTGTTGAATTCCTAACCCCAGTACTTCAGAATGTGACCTTATTTGGAGATCAGGTCTTTATTTACTTTATTTTTTTAAATATTCTTTAAAAATATTTTTATTGATTTCAGAGAGGAAGGGAGAGGAATAGATAGAAACATCAATGATGAGAGGGAATCATTGATTGGCTGCCTCTTGCACGCCCCCTACTGGGTATTGAGCCTGCAACCCAGACATGTGCCCTTGACCTGAATTGAACCTGGGGCCCTTTAAGTCCGCAGGCCGATGCTCTATCCACTGACCCAAACCAGCCAGGGCAAGATTAGGTCTTTAAAGAGAGAGTTAAGTTAAAGGGAGGTAATTAGGGTGGCCCCTAATCCAAAATGACCTGGAAGGGAAAATTTATACACAGACGCGTAGAATGAAGACACTGTGTAGACTCGAGGAGAGGATGACCATCTACAAGCCAGGCAGAGGCCTGGAACAAAGCCTTCCCTCTCAGCCCTCAGAGGGAACCGACCCTGCCCATGACACCTTGATACTGGACCTCCAGCCTCCAGGACTGTGAGAAAATAAATTCTGTTTGATAAGACCCCCAGTCTGTGGTACTTTGTTGTGGCAGCCCTAGGAGATTAGGTGGCTCCCTCCCAGTATGAATGCACAAAAAGATACTACATGGACGACTCTGAAAATGTGCAATGCCACAAAATACAAAAGCCACTGTAAAGACGAACTGGAAGCTTAAGAAAATGTAACCAGTCGGGAGGGTCTTTGGGAAGAGCTTATAGAAATTCTAATATTCTATGTAGTTGTGAGACCCTAGAATAGTGGAACCCTAAGGAAGAACTCTACGTTTATAATAACGCTCTATGGTTCTAACTTCCCCTTCCGGTAACTCCCTCCCCCTATATAAACATTCCTCCGTCTTGGCATGCAGGCCGGAGTGTGCATGGCTTGTCATGTCTGCATGCACTGGTTGCAACTCCTACTTTTTGCTGTTGGGTGATGAAACACCTAGTCAATATTCTTCTTCACTTGACACTACCAGTAGAAAATTCTCTCCATTCTAGTTAGGATTATTAAGTAATAAAATGTCACTAGTGAGGAGTGCATCTAATAAGATTTGTACAAATAAAATCTGTTTTGGAATCCCAATCTGAATGATTAAATTAAATTTCACTAAGTTCAGCATCATTAGAGACGGCCACTGTTCTGAAGAGCGACGCCCAATTGGAGTTTTGACAATGAAGTTTGTCCGTCTCCTTTCAGGGTACCCTCTGGCCCACCCCTGCAGTTTCTAGGCCGGGCAGCAGAAGAAATTCCCTCTTTCTTTCAATCTAAGCTCCCATCGTCAGAACGAATTTCACCCAAAATGACTTTGAATAGAGGAATTACCATGTTTGTTTTGGTTTTGTTTGGTTTTCTGCTTTGTTTTTCAATCAGCCATTCACCAGCAACTGAGACCATTGGCACTCAGGCATAAAAACAAACACAGACTAGATAAGGCTTCCCTACTAGTCTAAACTGATAACCTGTATATATCCTCAAATCCCCGTTAAAGGAACAGATATGTAATAAAAATCTAAAAGAAACCACATTAGAAATGCAGAGAGGTCTGCAAAACAAGAGGCTTCTTTCATTCCAAAAAACCAAACCAACACAATGAATGCAATGGGTCCGTGTGCCAAAGGGTCCATTTTGTCCCACCGAGGCACTGCCCTGGCACGAATTTTGAAGAGGAAAGAGAGAGAGAGAGTGTGGGGCCTGCAAACTGCAGCAATGCAATCTCCATTTGAGCAATGCACCTCTTTCCCCGGGTAAATCTATTGTTTTTTTGTCACTTGATGTGTAGGCACATTTCCCCTCTGCTGAGGGGAGGCAGGGGTGGAGGAGACCAGAGCAGAGGTGAGCATGGAGGGAGGATAGAGGTGGGGAGGAGTCTGCAGCAAGGGGCCTGGGTGGGTACCTGGAGAGCTGCTATCCATGTGCTGTGAACCCTGCGAAGAGGATGAAGGGGGAAAAAATGGACGCCTACTAAGAAGTGCTCCTGGTGTCTGACTGGAGTCGAATAAAAAAAGCAGAGCCTCGCCCAGGCGGTGTGGCTCAGTAGTTGAACCCAGAGGTCACTGGTTCAATTGCGGTCAGGGCTCATGCCCTGGTTGCAGGCTCGATCCCCAGTAGGGGGCGTGCACGAGGCAGCCGATGAATGATGTTCCTATCTCTCTATCCCTGTCCTTTCTTTCTCTCTAAAGATCAATAAAATCATTAAAAAAAAAAAAAAGCAGCAGAGCCTAGCAGCCATTTCCGCACAGGGGGCTCTCCCGCAAACTGTTTCTGCGGAGAAGCTGCAGGCTGGACGGCACTCACCTGCCTACAGCAAAGGTGAACTACCCACCTGCATTGCGCTCCTGCCGGTTGAGCGAACCCTTACAAAAGGCGTCCCGTTCCAACCAATAGGACTGAGGCTTTCCTCACCCAATCAGCTGTGCACTTCTGACCAATCAGAGCGGCTCTATTCTGACCAATCAGGATAGAGCATTTGGACTAATCAAACGCACAGAATCAAGGACATACCAATCAGGGACTAGGGGCGGGGACTTCTAGCTGAGCCCGTCCTGCTCTGGCGCATGGAACGCATTTTCAACGGAAAAGTGGGGAGTCCGTTACCCCGCGGGAGCGGTTGGCTCAGACCCTGGCGAGGTCTCCCCGGGGAGAAGCGGGCGGACCGGCGCCGAGCGGACCTTCGCGGAGCGGACCGGCCTCGCCCGGGAGGGTCCTGACTGCAGCTCCTTCTCCCACGTGCCCTGAAGGGACTCACACGTCCACCTCGAGAGCAGGTAGCGAGTTCGCACCCACCGGGAAGTTACCGCAGCTCAGCAGCCCGAGTCGTCAGACGCGGGTGTATTATTTTTCCTTATCCGTGTTTTTAGCCCCATCATTCCATCCCTTAACTTCTACTCTTCTCCCCCTTTTGCTCCATCCTCTTGAAAGCAACCTGGCCCCCGCCTCACCTTATCGGCGATGATACAACAAAGTGGTTAAGAGTAGAGAGTCTAGAGCCAGAGTGACTGGGTTTGCACTTATGTCATTTATTAGCCTTGGATTCATTCTGTAACATGAAGATTATACAGTTACCACCACATAGGATTGTCGTGAGATGTAGACGAGTTAATATATGTAAAGCACTTATATCACTGCCTAACATATCTATGTGTCAGCTACTATTATTATTGGATCCCTCAGTTATGTCCAGAACTCATCTCTGCCCCCTGGCTTTATATATATAATCACCCATTTTGTGCCCAATCCAGGGCTAAGTGCTGGGGAAGCTACAGAAATAGGACATTGTCTAAAGAACATAACAATGCTAGTGGGAAGAAAGGAAATACGCATAAAAAGGGAGGTGATATATAATTAAGTACTAAAAGAGATATTATAATTCACCAGAGCCTGTAGTCACCGTGGTGTGGGAGTCAGGGAAAGCTGCATGAATAAGCTAGAACTTTAGCTGGTACCTAAAGGGAGTCTATGATTTGTTAAATAGAGAAAAACTAGTGAGTGCAGTGCAGGCAAAAGCATGGCTGCAGGAATGATCAGGACGTAATAGACCAGTCTGGCTGTAAAGAATTGGTTTAGGAAGCAGTGAAAAATGTCTATGTATAAAAGCCTAATATGCTAAGTGTCTGACTGGTCCACCATTCGACCAGTTGCTGTGACACACACTGAGCACCAGGGGGCAGATGCTCGAACCGGTAGGTTAGCTTGCTGCTGGGGTCTGGCCTATCAGGACAGGGTGAGACAGGCTGGACTCGCCCTGGAGCCCTCCCTCGGTTCCTCCGCGGCTCTAGTGGTGCACCGGTGGGGTCCCTCTGCCTGGCCTGTGCCCTCTCGCAATCCGGGACCCCTCGGGGGATGTCTGAGAGCCAGTTTTGGCCCGATCCCTGCAGGCCAGGCCAGGGACCCCACCAGTGCATGAATCCGTGCACTGGGCCTCTAGTATGATTATGAAAACCTGCTGAGGGTGTGAAACTTACACTGAAATAGGGAGAGCCACTGAAAGTTTCCAAATGAGACAGATGATTAAAATATGATTATTTTAGTTTCCATATGCAGAGTGGTCTAGAGTGGAAAGCTTGAATCAGGGAGACCAAATAGAACGCTCTAGCAAAATCTAGGAGTAAAGTGAGAAGGCGCTGGACCAGAGCGGTTGTGACAGGAGTAGAAAGAAAATCCTGGGGACACTGTAAAGGCAGAACTGACAAGACTTAGTAACTGACTGGAGTTGGGGGGTGGGATATGTAGAGGAAAGAGACGAATAAGACCCTGGTAAAATTTCTGTCCTGGATGATGAGAATGATGGTGGTATAACAGGTGGACATACAGCATTTGGGAAGGAAGGCTTCTGGTTGAGTGGAAACAGTGCAGACAGGTATCTGACTTTTTCTGATCTTCTTGAAAAATCCTACATAATAAAAGGCTAATATGCAAATCAACCAAACTGCAGAAGGACCTATCGCTATGATGCACACTGACCACCAGGGGGCAGACACTCAATGCAGGAGCTGCCCCCTGGTGGTCAGTGCACTCCCACAGGGGGAATGCCCTGAGCCAGGCTCACAGCTGGTGAGTGCAGCAGCAGTGGTGGGAGCCTCTCCCGCCTCCATGGCAGCACTAAGCCGTCAGTCAGACATCCCCCAAGGGCTCCTGGACTGTGAGAGGGCACAGGCCAGGCTGAGGGGACCCCCCCCCCCGGCCCCAGTGGGCCTCCAGTGTGTATATAAACGGAATAGGTAAGTTGTTGCTGAGAGAAGAGGACAAATCTAAAGGCAAAGATTCAGTCATCTACAGAGTTAGTGGTTGAAACAATCTCAGGAATTTAACAGCTTTTATTATTTTATTATTAAATTATTTTATTGGATTATTTCCCTTCTTTGTTTTTCAGAGAGTGAGTGGAAGGGAGGGAAGGAGGTTAAATTGGCCCTAGTTACTACATCTTGGCCAAAAGCCAGTAGTATTCCTTTCCCTTTATAATAGTATTTAAATCTTGATCCAGAATCCAATCAAAGATCAGGCATCACATGTTGTGTCTTTGTTTCCTATAGTCCAAAACATTTTCCTACGCTTTTTAAAAAAAGTCTTTTCTGACACTGGCATTTTTTAAAAAAATATATTTTATTGATTTTTTACATAGAGGAAGGGGGAGGGAGAGAGAGTTAGAAACATTAATCAGCTGCCTCTTGCACACCCCCTACTGGGGATGTGCCCGCAACCAAGGTACATGCCCTTGACCAGAATCAAACCTGGGACCCTTCAGTCCGAAGGCTGACGCTCTATCCACTGAGCCAAACCAGTCAGGGCTGACACTGGCATTTTTGATGTGCTTAAGATAGCTGTCTTGTATGTTGTCCCTCAGTCTGGATCTGTCTGTTTGCTTGTGATTAGATTCAAGGTAAACTATTTTGGGGAGAATACAGTAAAACCTCCCCATAACAGACTAATTGCGGTGAGAGGTGCTCATTAAAGCGGAAAAATCCCTTACATAATAAAGTAGGTTTTCTGAATGCATATGTTAAAAAATGGACAAATTAGTTAACCTGTTTTTTACTTCTGTAGACATGTTTGTGTAATTAAAATTAAGTATGTATGAAAAGTTTAATTTCACAGAAAAGTTTTCTGTATGTATTATTATAATTTTAAATTTACCCTGAGTGGGTATACTGCAGTCACCAGTCACTGGGAGTAAACAGATGCACACGCTGGGGCCAGGCTTTGCGCAGGTGGGAACATTGGCTGCCATGTGTTAAAATTGCTGCTGAGCCCTAGCCAGTTAGCTCAGTGGATAGAGCGTTGGCCTGCGGACCAAAGGGCCCCTGGTTTGATTCCAGTCCAGGGCATGTACCTCGGTTGCAGGCTCCTCCCCTGCCCAGGACCTGGTCGGGGTTCATGCAGCAGACAACCAATAGATGTGTTTCTCTCACATGGAAAAATATCCTCGGGTGAGGATTAAAACAAACAAACAAACGAAAACTGCTGCAGAAAATCGTCACGAGACAACAGAACCAATTACCACACACAATTTACTGTGATCATGTGCTAATCATTCACTGACCAATGTTTGCAAGCGGTGATTCTTGCATTTAAATATATAGACTATAGTTGCAGATATGTGATATTTATTTATGTTGGTGAAATTACTACATTGTTTTTTCCAACATATGGCCCATTTGCTAAAATTTGTTAAAAATAACAGTGAAATAATAACAAAAAATAACCTGTTAATTTAATAATAAGCAAATCTTGGTTAAAAGCATTTTAAAGTTAACAGGGTGTTAATTTTCACATATGACGTATGGATCAGAAATTTTGTCCGAAAAATCGAGGGTTTACTACATAGGTGATGTCTTCTTCCTACCTCATCACTTCAGGTGGCCCATGATGGGCTACATTTGATCACCTGGTGCAGATCTCTCCGTTGTAGTTATTTTTCCCCTTGGTAATTAATAAATCTGTGGGATGATACTTTGGGATCAGGGAAGATTCTACTCTCAGCTTTTTACCAACTGTGCATCAATGATAATCTGCGTCTGAATTGATTATTGGTGGTTACAAAATGACACTTTTTTTCTAATTCTATTATTCCTTCTACATTTATTAGCTGGCAGCGTTATTCTATAATAGCTTCCCCTCTTTTCTTTTTGAGTATCATTATGAACTCATGAGCTCTTCTTTAAATTAATTATGTTGTAACTTATCAGTTTTCTTTTGAATGTTCAAATTGCCCAGATTTGACCAATGCAATCTGTTATTTAGCCACACAATGTGTTTTTTTTCTTTATTGATTAAGGTATTACATATGTGTCCTTATCCCCCCATTGTTTCCCCCCCCCACTCATGCCCTCACCCCCCTGGTGTCTGTGTCCATTGGTTAGGCTTCTATGCATGCATACAAGCCCTTTGGTTGATCTCTCCCACCACACAATGTTTCTATGCCCAGAGTAATTTCTTATATATTTCCCACTCACAATTAGGGATTGAGGAAGGGACTCTATAAGTTGGCGACTTATTCGGAGTCTTCTGAGAAGTCTTCCTCTTCCTGTGGACTCTCAACCCAAAGTGAGACTTGGGGTGGGAGAAGGAGATGCATCTGAATTAAACTGTGCGTCAGTGTCGCCCAATCCTAGTCCTTATCACCTCTATTCCAGGCCTCCCATGCCCTCTGCCATGCTTACCCTTATGCTGGGCATGTCTGTCCTCCTCTGTTTATTTACATGTTGAAGAGTAGCAAGTGGCCTGCCTCTTCTACCTACTCCAGTAACTCCTTTGCCACTGATTGAATTCTCTGTGTTTCCATTTATAGGATTTTACCTAGCTGTTTGTTCTGCTGCCTCTGCCAATTTAAAAATAATATTGAGACTGTGGGCAAGACAAACTGCATTTGACACTGAATGTCTGCCAAACACACACTGTGGTGAGTCGGAATTGCCTGATAATAAAATTAAAATTTTTTATTTTATTTGTTTTATTTTTAATCAATGATAAAATTTTAAACAAATAATGTAACTGCATTATTATTATTATTATTATTACTATTACTAGAGGCCCGATGCATGAAGATTCATGCAAGAATAGGCCTTCCTTCCCCTGGCAGCTGGCACCGGCTTCCCTCCGTCACCCGGGACTGGGCCTTCGCTCCGGCCCTGCCACCCTCCTGTAACTCCCTCCACTTCCCTACCCCCCATAGCAGGCGTCCCGTCCACCCTGGCCACCACCATCTTTGTCACATCAATTTGCATATGTCCTCCTTATTGCCTGTGGGCGCCGCCATCTTTGTCACAGAGTGATGGTTAATTTGCATATTCTGTCTTTATTAGATAGGATCATTATTATTTTTGTTTATCCTCACATGAGGATATTTTTTCCATTGACTTTTAGAGAGAGTGGAATGGAGGGAGGAGGAGAGAGAGGAAAAGAGAGAAACATCTATGTGAGAGAGACACATCAATTGGTTGCCTTCCACATGCACCCCAGCTGGAGCCGGGGATCGAGCCTGCAGTTGAGGTACATGCCCTTGACCGGAATCTAACCCAGGACCCTTCAGTCTGCGGGCTGACACTCTAACCACTGAACAAACTGGCTAGGAAGATACATGTTTATTTTGTTTGTTTTTGCAATTTTATAAAAAGAGGACAAATGATACTGTTTTATGAAAGTTTTATTTGAAACCTGAGAGTTTCTAGTTCCATCACCAGAGGCTGCTACCCAGCCCTTCTCATGGATGGGAGGGCTCTTGTGTGCTTAGACTTCCAACTCCAAACGCGCTCTGAAGCTCCAGGCTTTCTACCCACCAAACACTCGGTTGCTTTTAAGTATTTTTCTACATATTAGGTTATTGGCACCTGCTTGGTAACGTCCAAAATGTGCTTTCCTGCCTGTACAGCTTGAATACGGTCTCTGTCAGTGATCTGGGCACATCACAAACAGTGACGCTGCTACTTAGATAAAGACAGAGCTGCTTATTTTTCAAAACAGTGTTTTGGCCAATTACATTACTCCCTTCTACCCCAAGGGTGGGCAGGACATGCATTTCCATCTCCTTCCACAGCTGAGTAAAAACACGATCAGAAAGTGCTAAGTGCTGTCCCCTGTTGCCCAGGTCTCTGGCTCCCAGTTTTGGGCGCTTCGCAAGCTCATGTTCCTCCTCCTTCAGGGCCCTTTCCTCTCCTCTGACCCTCACCACCCAGCTGCGCACCGGTACACTTGACCTTCACACAGTCAGGAGCTTTGTATGGTTCCCCAAGTAAAGCTGAAAAGAAAAGAAATGACGTGAAATGAAAGCCAAGTAGGCATCTGACAAAAGTTGCTTTTTCCCTAATGTATTTTAGGGCCCCAAGTATTATTCCATAGATTTATTGAACATTCCTATTGGCACACAACCCGGCAAATCTCAGTCTACATCCCAGATGCCTGCCTAAATGTAAGCAAAGAGCAAGGGTGGACATGGTGTTTTTTTCTGTAGACAGCCTTCTGTTATGTGGGCTGAGATATGTGGAATCAGGAACCAAGCTAAAGAATCGGTGGATAGATGGAGAAGGGCGTGTCCAGATGAGGAGCTGTTAGCAGTGGGTGTTAATGGTCACCTGTGATGGTAGCAAGAGCACGGGCACGCTGCGGAGATGGAGAGAGGAAGCCTCAGGCTCCCTCTGCGTCGGAGGCAGGACAGGAAGGGGCATGTGAATGTGAGGAGTCACACTAGATCTGCAGAGGGTCTCACTGACTGGGGTCTTCTAGCCTTGGCTTTTTATTTTATTATTATTATTTTTTTTTAGCTAGCCTTGGCTTTTTTATTTTATTATTATTATTTTTTTTAGCTAGCCTTGGCTTTTTATTTTATTATTATTATTTTTTTTAGCTAGCCTTGGCTTTTCTTCAGTACCGGGCATTTGGCCCTTGGGGACCAAGGGGCTAATCCTCGCTATGGTTACTGTAGTTCACACTATGGAATGTTCTGAGTAAATAACCACTTTTTCCAAAGGAGTCTTTTGTTGTGTTGCCAGTGATAGGTTTAAGTTGGGGCTTATTTTTCTTCTCTCTAACTGGCAGTCAAATGCTTGCTGATTCCCAGTGTGTTCGACTGGGATGTATGGCTGTGGATGGACAAAAGTCTGTCCCATGAGTTTTTCATGATCAAAAGTGATAATTGATAGGTGAGGAATTATAGGCCGTGGCCGGGGAGCTCAGTTGGTTAGCGTGTCACCCCTATATGCCAAGGTTGTAGGTTCAATCTCCGGTCAGGGCACAGGGTACATACAAGAATCAACCAATGAATGCATAAATAGGTGGAACAACAAACTGATGTTTCTCTTTCTCTCTCTTTCTTTTTCTCAGAAAAAATCAATAGAGTTCTGAAGGTTCCAGTGCGGCCCTGAGAAGTGCAAGGAGCCAGCCCGAATGTGTCCTGCCATTCGATGCCTAGTCCACCCCCTCAGCGCCCACCCTCCCTGGAGGTGGGGTCTAAGCATCCTTGATGGCCAGCTCCCCATACTGATAGGGCCCCCAGGGAAGCCCTCAGGCTTTTGAGGCCCTCGATCTCAGCCTGGAATTGGCTGATGTTCTGGTTCTTTTCAGAAATCTCCGTATTCATGCGATGCAGGTCATCCCATGTTTCCCAGCCAACGTCAGCAGCTCATCATACTTGATCTGGTACATGATCGCAGCCTGAGCCCGGCTGCAGTTGGGGATCTCCATGTACTGGGCCTTGACCTGGGCGATGATGCCATCCAGCTCCGGGGAGCGTTGTTGTCCATGGACCGCAGCCTGGATGTGTGGGAGGTCTGGACTGCAGGTCATGAATCTCCTCATACTGCTGCCTGTAGAAGTTGATCGGATCGGCCAGCCCTTCCAGGAGGGCCTCCAGCTCTGCCTTGCTCATGTAAGCTTCATCCACATCTTTCTTCTTCTTTTAAAAAAAATCCTCACCTGAAGATACTCTTTCCATCGATTTCCAGAGAAAGTGGAAGGGAGGGAGGTGGCGGGGAGAGAGAGAGAAACATTGATGTGAGAGAGACACATCAACTGGTCACCTCCTGCGCATGCTGTCACAGGGACTGGGGAGCCTGTAACGGAGGTATGTGCCCTTGACTGGGGATCGAACCCAAGACCCTTTGGTCCATGGGCTGACACTCTAACCACTGAGCAAACTGGCCAGGGCCATCCACATCCTTCTTGACGAGGACAAATTCATCGCTATCTCTGTGCGCTTGCTGATCTCATCCTCAGACTTACTCTTCAAGTCCTCCACCAGCCCCTGCATGTTGCCAAACTCTGCCTCCAGCCTCAGTTTGTCCTGGGCCAGTGTGTCCAGCTGCCGCTGGAATTTGTTGATGTAGCTCTCGAACATGTTGTCCATGGTACTGCGAGTCGTCTGCTGCTGCAGGAGGCTCCACTGGGTCTCCAGTATCTTATTCTGCTGCTCCCGGCTCCGCACCTTATCCATGAAGGAAGCAAACTTGTCGCTGAGGGTCTTGATCTGCTCCTTGTCCCGGTGGTGCACCGCCTGAATGTTGGGGTCCACCTCCAGCTTCCGGGGCCTCAGCAGGTTCACTTGGACAGCTGTGAAGTTCCCCACATTCCCAGCCCCGCCGTAACCCCCAGCCAGACTCATGTTGGCATCCAGGCCAGCTGGTAGCCGCTGCCCACCGGGAAAAGCCGCTGTTGGTGCCGGGCCCACTCGAGCATGAGGGGCTGGTGAAGGCCCCGGGGGCCCTGGGGGTCTTCTGGTCACTCTTGTGGACACCATGATGGCCGGAGTGGAGGTGAGGAGGCTGAACCACACAGAGGTTTGAGAAGGAGCCAAAAAGCTGCTTCTAGTTGGTGTGATTTAACTTCCGGGATAGAAGAAGTGAGGAAAATAAAAGCACTCTCCAAGGGTGCCTGTGAGACTAAGTCTGAAGGGGACCGATGTGAACTGCTTCTGTCGAGAGGAAACTGCTTCTGCCCAGTTGGTTGTGCATTTTTTTCACTGCACAAGGGCACTCGGCCAAGGGCCAAGGAAGTGAGTGGGGCTGAAAGTCCTGCCTGTACTCCAGGCCAAGCCACATACACAGTCTCCCCAGACACATTGTGGGGCATTTTAAACAGACACAGGGAACTTCTAAAAGCCCAGCGTGCAAGGGCTCGTTTTCAGGGTCCCAGGTCTGTGGTGATTTTGCTCATGAGTATGGACCCATGTCCCCATTTAGCCCTAATAAGACCAGAGCTATATGTGAAAGACATGGAACAGGGCATGAATCGCTAATTGTCGGTATGCGTTTACTTCCTAAGGGCTCTCTTCTGTATTTCTGGCATGAGAGATGTTCACCCAAACGCAAGATGGAGGTAAATTTGAGGAGGATAAAGATGGGACAAAGCAGGGGACACACAGAGCTCACATTTCCCTGTTTGTTTGTTTTTTAAACTCAAATTCAAATATTTCCTTCATTTAACTGTTTAGAAAATGCACAACTGCTCAGCGAGACATTTTATAAAAACTGAAAAATGCTGTAAGTAGCAATTAATGTTCTTTCACGTAAGAAGATGACAAAATTTTCACTTAAAAACAGAAATTAATCATCTTAGTACTACAAGTTTATTTGATTCATAAAAGATTCTCAAAGTAGGAATCTTCTATTGCATACAAAACTGTGATTAGGATTTCCAACACAAGGTGTCTCCAGGACTGGTCTCATTTTAGCAGTGCTCAGGCATCTGTTTAGTTGTTTCTACAAGAAGCAGAACTTCGGTGCTGACCTCTGCTAGCTGCTTCTGAGCCCTTGAAAATGAATTGACTGTCAATTTGTCTGCTACATCCTTTACAGTGTCTTCAATCTTCAGTTTATACTCTTCTCATTCACAGTCTTCTGCCATATGCATTTCCATATGTGTTCTGAGGTCTACTGCTTTTTGTTTCCACTTCTCTTTTTTCTCCTTTAGTGTTTTTTTTTTAAAATATTTTTTATTGATTTTTTACAGAGAGGAAGGGAGAGGGATAGAGAGTTAGAAACATCTATCAGCTGCCTCCTGCACGCCCCCTACTGGGGATGAGCCTGCAACCCAGGTACATGCCCTTGACCAGAATCGAACCTGGGTGGGACCCTTCAGTCCGCAGGCCGACGCTCTATCCACTGAGCCAAACCGGTTGGGGCAGTTTTTTGTTAGCACCACGCTCTAACCAACTGAGCTAACCGGCCGACGGGCAGTTTTTTGTATTTCCTTAGAATCGAGGGCTTCCACTGCTGACTCCTGGTGAGGTGCCTTTTCTTCATCCAGACGTATACATTTTGAAGAAGGTCGCAGTGTTTCTATAAGATCATCATCTCTTTCTACTTATCCTTTTCAGACGGACAGATTCTTTCTTTAAAATGATGCCATTGGTTTAACTCCTTAATTACGTCATTCAAATAAGAATATGCTTTTCACTGTCAGCATTCACTATTTTTTTGATATTCTGAGACTGATCTTGGATATTAATTACTGTCTTCTTTCCTGTCAGCATTGTTTTGAGCATGATCCAGTTGCTGTCAAAACAACATATTTTCACTCTGCAAGTGAGATAGACTCTCCGGTGGTGATTCCTGTTTTCCAATGTCTTTATTTACGTTCCTTGTTCCTTTTGATACAGTTGTTCAATTTCCTTCTCTTGACACTGTTTTTGGCTGAGGTCTCTTTCTACACCTTCCAAAACCAATGTCCTTTCTTTGAGAGCATCTCTGGTGTGATAAAGCTCAATTTCTAAGCTACCGTATTTACTTTACACTTTAGAAAGTTGAGAAAGAATCTCATTGTTATGGTTTAGGTTAGACATCAAAATTCATTTTGTCCCGTAAACAAAACCATTCATCTCCTGCTCTCTGGAAAGCAAGTTGTTTTTTTAAAAAAACATATTTTGTTGACTTTTTACAGAGAGGAAGGGAGAGGGATAGAGAGCTAGAAACATCGATCAGCTGCCTCTTGCATACCCCCAACTGGGGATGTGCCCGCAACCAAGGTACATGCCCTTGGTCGGAGTCGAACCCGAGACCCTTCAGTCCGCAGGCCGACGCTCTATCCACTGAGCCAAACTGGTCAGGGCAGCAAGTTTTAGCTCTCTTGTTGATGTCTGACAATGTTCATGATCCTGTACAGCAGTAGCCAGTCTAGACCGGTATGATTCAACTTCTGCTTCCAGTTTTCCTCTGCTTTGTTATTCATTCTCTGGTTTATGGCTTAGTATTATCATCTCAGCTGTCAGAACTTCAAGCTGTCCATTATATTGAAATATTGTTTTAATGTTTCCTCATTCAGTTTTGTCGTCTTTTGAAGATGGTCATTCTTTTCTTTGCCAATTGAAATGTCCTCAAATTATTTTTTCCCATTTCCTGGGTCTGATTTTTTACTGTGTCTAAGTCCAGTCTTAGCTTGGCAATTTCATCTCGCAACATGCGATTTTCATGCAACAGACTTTTTTCTTTGTCAGAACTATTAGAAACCTCAGAATTCATTTTCCTGTGAGCTATTTCTATCACTTTTATATTGCAAAGTGTTTGGTCACAATTCCATCTTGTAATATTCTAGCGTTCTGTTCTTGAGAAAGTTGCCTCTGAGTGTAATTTCGCTCTTCTACAGCCTCCTTCGCTTATACAGTCTCCAGTTCGATGTCTTATGTTCTAATGGTTGTTCAAGTTTGGGGTTCATTCAAACTTCTTTAATGGAGTGCTTTCTTTCTTAAATGTACCCTATTTTTTTCAGAAACAGGTGAGCTTTTGGTCTCTTCTCTTTTTCTTCTTTTAAGGTAAATCTATCAGAATCTTCATTCTCCATAATAGGAAGCTACTGATTATTGTTTTGTTCCTTTGCTTTGTTGACTAAATCCATCATCGTCATCAGTGGCAGCATTTCGCATATTTCCTGACACTCCCCTTTTACTGCTTTTCTACTTTTTTTTCCTTCTTCAACCTCCAAGTCTTCATTGCATGATGTAGGCCTGGCAAAGTCTACTTAAAGAGTCTTCTTCAGAGATATCAGCCACTGTCCTTGATTTTGTTTCAGTCCGTGCTTGTTTTCCGTAGATGAGGAGTGCTACTTTCAGACTTTTGGGGTCTCCTTTCCTCTTTGCAGTCAGGAGTTCTTTGTTGCCTGCAGTCTCTGTGCGGGCTCCACTTTTGGTCCTTGGGTATCAGGGTTCTGTCCTGCGAATTTTCTGTTGCTGATTCAGGAAGTTTTTCTGTGTTTTAGTTGTAATTCCAGTTCCTGGGAGCATGTCTGCGCGGCATCCACTTACTCTGCCGCCATTTGTAATCCCTTCCCTGTCGGTTTTCGAGGAGGGACGTTTCTGGAGAAGGCGGCCTCGTTGGCTGAGGACTGTGCTTGGACCTCTCAGTTCATCACAGGCAAGAAATGGAGCAAAGCCTGAGGATGAGCTTTTCATCGAAATGTAAATGATTGGGAACAATTTGTCTTATTGATTTCAGAGGAAGGGAGAGGGAGAGAATCATTGATTGGCCACCTCCTTCACACCCCGCACTGTGGAGCAAGCCTGCAACCAGGTCAAGTGCCCTGACTGGTGAATCGAACTGTGATCTCACGGTTCATAGGTCCACACTCAACCACTGAGCCACGCCGGCTGGGCTCAGTCCCTGTTTTTTACGTATCGAATCAGAGATCCTTAAACTAGTTTTCTAGCCCAGCCATAAATGAGACTGTTGCTTGCACAGAGGCCTCCGTTCCCTGCAGATTCTGCTGTTACTGCACACAACTTTATGCCAACAATTAAACCAGTGAAAGGCATCAGGAATACCACTGCCTTTCCCTCCAGATCCGCAGGCTTCAGTTTCCCGTTGTTCTCATCCCCGGGTGATGGACTTGGAACTCAACTAAACCAGCAGCTACAGTCCCTCTTCCCCAACAACGACATGGGAAGGCTCATTTCTCATGTTATCCCTTCTTTGAAAATGGACTGCTCTGGGGTCAGCGTGCACCTGGCCTATGGCAAGCTCATCTGCAGAACAGGCCTCCTAATGAAGCTTCAATGAGCAGCAAGAAGGAAAGGTTTCCAAGGAAGAGTGGACTGCAGATCAATGGAAAAATGAGAGCGATATCAATGAAAGGATGGAAGCCCAGGGTGGCTGGAAAGAGCAGGAATTGAGGGAGGTGAGGACCGCTCCCCAGACATGGGACCTGGACTCAGTCAGTCTAGGACATGCCAGGAGAGCACCCAGGCAGGAAGACCCCGGCCGCCTCATCTGAATCTTGTCTTGACCATGTGACTTTGGCTAAGACAATGACCTCCTGCTTTGCTCGTTTAGAGAATGGTGCCACTGCTCGCAGGGTAGACGAGAGGGCCTAACTTCCCAGATAGATAAATTGTACATGAAAATACTAAGGCTAAGATTCCATAACACATCAGATCCAGGACCTATAAGCTATTCACCTGAAATAGTGGGGTTTTAGAGTAGCAGTGAAGCATAGTTAGCTATTCTTTAAGATACAGTAGGTCCTCGGGGTTACGTCGGAGATCCGTTCCTATGGCGAGACGTAATGCGATTTTCGCCGTAAGTCGGAACCCACTTACATAAGCACCTATCTCGCTCATATGGAGCACATACACAGCAGTAATGAAGTGAAAGTAAAAAAAAATTTAAAAGGTAACAATTCCTGACCTTCTGGTAAATAAAAAACAAAGCACATATGTACATACGTCGAAATGACGGAACCTTTTTTTTTTTCATAAATGGAGATGGCAACATAACCACAAAATGACATACATCGAGTCTGACATAACCCGAGGACTGCCTGTAAATTTTTATTGATTTCAGAGAGGAAGGGCGAGAGAGAGAGAGCACAGTGATTGGTTGCCTCCCGCATGTGTCCTGTCCAGGGCCAGGGATTGAACCTGCAACCCAGGTGTGTGCCCTTGAACAGGAGTTGAACCTGGGACCCTTTGGTCCATGGGCCTACGTTCTACCACTGAACCACACCAGAGGGGCTGGGTCGGCTCGGGGGAGGGGGGACAGGAAGGGATGGTTTTATGTTTAATAAAGTCATGTGACATAAAGTCCATTTACATTTTTGGGAGCATTTTCAAAATTGCTTAACTGTAAACAACTTAATAAAATATGTCTACATAAGAAATGTCCAAACCTGTAAAGAATTTTTATGAGTTTGTTTGAGCCAAACTGATGACAAACGCCAAGAAGCAAAATTCCAATGGATTGGGGAATGTTCCAGAGAATGGCAGTCTTGCAGTTTATTTTATACATTAAAACCCAAGGAGGGTTACATGAAATGCATTGGTGGTAGATTAGGGAAATCTCTGAGACTGGATAAAGAGTAAAGTGAAGACACATACTTTTTTGTACCTTGGCTGGTGTAGGGTATAGGCTAGTTAACAATGAACATCTACAGCACATAGAGATGGTATTTGGGCAACAAGATAACAATGATGTGTTCCATGGTCTCTGCTCTGGTGGGAGATTGTGCCCTGAGGGTCTGGAATAAAGGGGATTATTCTGACAGTCCAAAGGTATGTTGTTGTAGATGCAAAAAAAAAAAAAAAAAGTCACAGTAGACTGGCTTAAAGATTGACTCTTGTCAAGGAAGACACTGATACAGGAGGCAGTTAGACATGAGCAGAGGAGGAGCGATAGGCCAGGTATTGAAGGTCACCAGGGCAGAAAGCCCAGTTGCATAGCAATGGAAAAACTGGGAAAAACAAGTATTGTAGGGTGGGGCCTCGCCTCCAGCATGACCTTTCCCCTCCTAGCATATTGCCGATCATACAGCTTAGACCCCCTGACCTTCCATATTGCTGGTCATGCAGTTTGGACCCTCCTCTGACCTTGTCTCCCTGGCATGTTGCTAGTCACATGGCAGACCCCTTAGAGGAGGAACAAGGAGGCCAGAGAACAGCCTCCTATGACTCCCATAAAAGCTCTTGCACGGCCACTCCCTGAAGCAGCAAGCCCTCAGGACAGGGAGGTCCTGACAGGCACCAAATAATCTTAGAAACAAAGCCTCGCATCTATTGACCACAGAGTTTTTGTCAAACTAGAGATCATATCTAGGCCTCAGTTGTTTCAGCGCCAGGCCCAGAAAAGCAGCAAAACCAGGTGAAGTGACGCCATGGCTGACATCAGGACCAGGTGCAATGACCAATGACCCTCTGACCCGCTACCCTTGTGCCGACCAATTGGTAGAGACCACAACCATGAAAGCACACACCTGGAAAGCTGATGAATATTCTATTGAAATCCTCCCCCGTAATCCCTGCCATTGGAAACCAGATAAAAACTCTTGAGACAAAGAACCCAGGGCACGTGTGAGCTCTCTCTCTCTCTCTCTCAGGTCCCTGCCTTTCCTTCCCCCTTTCTTCCCTCAAGGCCTGCACCTTTGCTCTCTCCTAAGCTCCAAGGGTCCTTCCTTTGCCTCAGTAACTTGTTTCTTGAGTTCACACAGCTCAGCTGGCTCACGCTGTGTGATTTTCTAAAACTTTTGCTTGTATTTGAGTTCTTGGCTCTGAATTCTTTCTTAGCCAAACTCAAGGACTGAGGTCTAACTTCACCGGTAACAGCTGGTGCCATTTTCCCATTAACTATACCAGCCGAGGATGTGACAACCCGTCACATAAGAAGTTTTAATTTCAGACCATCCTATGTGGTTACCTGAGGTCTCTGAGTTTATAAGTCCTTCCATGCGGGCCTCCCCTGAGCTTGTCAGGTTTAGTATGTGGCTCCTTTTCTTTCCACTAGTAACACCAGGCTTGAAAGCCAATTTTGCTTTGTGGTCCCTGGTCATCATTCAATACAGATGAACACAACATCCAAGACAGTCACTCACCCTTTGAGCCCAGACAGCCTGCAGTACATGGATCCTGTTAGAGCACTTTAAACAAAGTTTTTATTGATTTCAGAGAGGGGAGAGAAAAACATGGATGAGAGAGGAAAATCATTGATCAGCTGCCTCCTGCACGCCCCCCTACTGGGGATCGAGCCGGCAACCAGGACATGTGCCTTGACCAAGATCAAACCGTGACCTCCTAGTTCATGGGTCAACGCTCAACCACTGAGCCACACAGGCTGGGCAGGCCTACACTTTTAATGATAAGAATGATTTCTTTACCATTTAATGTTTCACTTTAGCTATTTGGAGAGAAGCATGATAGAAGTCCGGGTGGCGGGGCGAGTCTCATTCCTCATGGACTGGAGCGTCACACAGGGGTGACCACAAGGTGGTGCTGCCACCCTGAATGTTGGGAACGTAAGAAAAGTATAACCTTTACAGATATCCGCCCCCCCCGCCCCCCCCGCCTCAAGCCAAAGTAACTTTTGATGCCTATTATAGTAACTTAAAGAAGTTTTACAGAAACTTTCTAAAATGAGAAAAACTCAAGTTTTTTCCTTCCTGGATAGGGAAAAATTCAGGTCTTCCCTATTGTGTTTCTCCTTTACTTTTACTAGTACATAGAACACTTCACTTCTGACACTTCTGGTCACCAAAAGTATGGACCCCCCTCCGCCCCCCAACAAGCAATTCTCTGGGCATCTTGCAATTTAACTCATTTCTAACACTATCTACCTAGCGATGGCGTCGGAGCCCACAGGTTGAGGGCTCAGTCCCATGAGGCTGCCCCCACCCTTGCCAATGGAAAGCCCAGTATCACCTGTGCTTCTGACTGATCAGCTATAGATCAAAGGTTTCCATGACCCCTTCCCTGGGTTCAATTAATTTGATAGAGCTGCTCCCAGAATTTAAGAGAAACACTTATGTTTGCCAGTTTATTAAAGGGTATGATAAAGGATGCAGACGAACAGCCAGAAGCGAAGACAGAAGGGCGAGGTGGCTGGAAGGATCCCAAGTGCGGCCTCTGCCCCTGTGGAGTGGAGGTGTGTCACCCTCTGGTACGTGCACGTGTCGCCCACCTGGGAGCTCTCCCAACCACTCACTATTGGGATTTTATGGGGGCTTCATCGCTCAGGCAGGACCAATTGTCAACTCCATTTCCAGCCTTCTTCCCTCTCTGGAGAATGGGGGTGGGGGGAGCTAAAAATGCCCCTAATCTTGGCCTGGTCTTTCTGCTGATCAGCCCCCACCCAGCAGCCACCCAGGAGCCCACAGTCTCCTCATTAGAACAAGAGATGCTCCTTGTGCTCTTACCACTTTGGAATATGCGAGGGTCCTAGGAGCTCTGTGCCAGAGACCAGCACATATACATGTTTCCTATTGTCTGCACAGGCCAGATTTCACAAACCGAACACACACATGCAGCCAGAAATTTGATCGAGAAAGAACATTATGAGCACCCAGGGCTGTACTGTGCCCCCTTCCAGTCATGGCTCTCTCTCTCTCTCTCTCTCTCTCTCTCTCTCTCTCTCACTTCTAACAGGATAGGTTCGTTTTGCCTGTTACCTGTCAATGGAACCATGCATGTGGTTCTTTCACTCACGAACGTCTGTGAGGTTCATCCAAATCGTTGCACACGCTGTGGATGGTTCACCCTCGTGGCTGTACAGGTTCCCGTCATGGTTTAGTCACTCTGCTGAGGGGCGTCAGGGAGCTCCCCAGCATTGTCTCCTATGAGGACTGCTGCTGGAACACGGCACGTGGATTTTGGGGAGCACATGGATGGTTCTGTCAGGTGCACCTCCGGGATTCCTGGGCCACACGGCCAGGTTTCGGAGACCCTGCCAAGCAGCTTACCAAACGGCTCTGCCCTTCGTGCTCCCACCAGCTTGGAGGAGTTTCCGTTGCTTCATATCCGTCAACATTTTTCAACCATAATAATTTTAAACATTATTTCTTAAAAAAAATAGAGACAACTAACATTTCTCGAGAGCCTACTATGTGCCTAAGCTCTTCTAATTGGACTCAGCACTGAGCAAGACGGGAACGGTCCTTTCCCTGCAGCCTGGGCCCTCGAGGACACTACGGCTTGGCAGGTGCTGGGGCCGGGGGGTGGGGGGCTGGGGGGACCGTGAGGTGAAGCTCCAGAGACCTCCTCGGCTGAAACTCTGCCTCCCCCCTCTCCACAGCAGCTTCAACTTAGTCCTGGCAGGGCCGAGGGAGTGAGAAGACGCAAAGGACTATAAAGCTGGTAGAAGAATCCAGTGCTGCATGCTTCTTAATGAATTGTTTCCTCAGACTATTTCAATGTTTGTACCCAAATGCTAGCTGTCCTCTATCTAGACCTTAAAAGCAAAAGGGAGGGAGAAACCAAGATGGCGGCATAGGTAAACACTGGAAATTGCTGCCTCGCACAACCACTTCAAAAATACAACTAAAAGACAAAATGGACATCATCCAGAACCACAGGAAGGCTGGCTGAGTGGAAATTCTACAACTAGAAGAAAAGAGAAAAGCACACTGAGACTCAGAGGAGGTTCGGAAGTAAAGTGCAGAGGTATGGAGGCGCACGTGGAAAGGGCTGGCAACTGAGGACGCGGTTGTCTTTTTCAATCGGGAGGGAGTCTCAAGCTCCTGACTGCTCTGAACTCCAGTTCCAGGTGAGTCTCTGGGGACCCAGACTCATACGGGGAGAAACTGGACTGTCTGGCAGCGGGCAGAACTCGAGGGCGGCTTTCTCTCAGAGGTGCTTGCAGCGATTACCGGGACACTGAGATGCAGGGCCCCTTAGGGCAGGACTGAGGAGCAGCCA
Organism: Myotis lucifugus; assembly: GCF_000147115.1. Classification (NCBI taxonomy): domain Eukaryota; kingdom Metazoa; phylum Chordata; class Mammalia; order Chiroptera; family Vespertilionidae; genus Myotis; species Myotis lucifugus. Next base: position 367,267 of record NW_005871682.1, on the reverse strand, counting down.
TAGCTGTTTGCTCCACCCTGTTGATTCCCTGAGACCCCGCCCCACCCAAGCTGTGAGCAGAGGCTTTTGCATATGAATGGGCTGGCCCTTTGAGATCTAAAATTATCTAACAAACTGCAGCTGGGTCAGAAAGACCCAGAACATACAAAAGAAGGCCCAAGGCCCCACAGCAGCTTGCATTGCTTCACAGCTGGGCCTCATCTGGGCACCTCCAAAACCCAAACAAGGAAGAGAAACCTGCAGATCTCTCCGTAGCTCCTGCTGGGTAGCCTCAGGAAGAGGCTAAATTAGCACCTCCTTAGAGATCCAAGAGCCTGTGTACCCAGTGGTCAGAGTGGGACCATCCAGATTACAACTCCTCAGATCCATAAGGGACACACTCAGGGGGCAGACACAGTGAGCACCAAAGCCCCACTGAAGCAAGTCTTGCCCCATAAGGGTATCTTCAGCACAGAAGTTCTCCCACTGTAGACACAGCTGATTCTCACAGCCAATTGGCCTGGAGGTCAATTCCTCCCAGTGATACCTACAACAATTAAGGCTTAACTACAACAAGACTGTGCACACAGCCCACAAAGGGGTGCACCAAGAGTGTCCACCTCAGGTAATTGGGAGGCTGAGCCACTGGGCCCTATAGGACACCTAGCACAGAAAGCCATTCTATCAACACAGGGAAGCATAAAAAATGTGGAGACAAAGAAACAGATCACAAATGACAGAAATGGAGGAAAGCAAATGACTGGATATAGAGTTCAAAACCACGGTTATAAGGTTTTTCAAGAATTTTCTAGAAACCGCTGATAAATTTAGTGAGACCCTCGAGGATATGAAAAAGGACCAACTAGAAATTAAGCATACACTGACTGAAATAAAGAATAATATACAGAGATTCAACAGCAGACAAGAGGATCCCAAGAATCAAGTCAAAGATTTGAAATACGAAGAAGTAAAAAACACCCAACCAGAAAAGCAAAAAGAAAAAAGAATCCAAAAATATCAAGATAGTGTAAGGAGCCTCTGGGACAACTTCAAGCATCCCAACATCCGAATTATAGGGGTGCCAGAAGAAGAGAGAGAGCAAGATATTGAAAACCTATTTGAAGAAATAATGACAGAAAACTTCCCCTACCTGGTGAAAGAAATAGACTTACAAGTCCAGGAAGCACAGAGAACCCCAAACAAAAGGAATCCAAAGAGGACCACACCAAGACACATCATAATTAAAATGCCAAGGGCAAAAGACAAAGAGAGAATCTTAAAAGCAGCAAGAGAAAGACAGTCAGTTACCTACAAGGGAGTACCCATACGATTGTCAGCTGATTTCTCAACAGAAACTATGCAGGCCAGAAGGGAGTGGCAAGAAATATTCAAAGTGATGAATAGCAAGAACCTACAACCAAGATTACTTTATCCAGCAAAGCTATCATTCAGAATCGAAGGTCAGATAAAGAGCTTCACTGATAAGAAAAAGCTAAAGGAGTTCATCACCACCAAACCAGTATTATATGAAATGCTGAAAGGTATTCTTTAAGAAGAGGAAGAAGAAAAAGGTAAAGATAAAAATTATGAATAACAAATACATATCTATTAACAAGTGAATCTAAAAATCAAGTGAATAAAAAATCTGATGAACAGAGTAAACTGGTGAATATAATAGAATCAGGGGCATAGAAAGGGAGTGGACTGACAATTCTTGGGGTTGGGGAAGGGGTGGGGGGGTGGGAAGAGACTGGGCAAAAATCGTACACCTATGGATGAGGACAGTGGGTGGGGAGTGAGGGCAGAGGGTGGAGTGGGAACTGGGTGGAGGGGAGCTATGGGGGAAAAAAAGAGGAACAACTGTAATAATCTGAACAATAAAGATTTATTAAAAAAAAAAGCAAAAGGGGAATCCAGGCAGCTGTGTACCAGGCTCTGTGCAGGGTGTGAGGGACACGGAGGTGACGAAGCCACGGTTCCTGCCAGGAGGGTGTCAGGGTGCAGCAGGGGAGACAGACAGCGCCCCGAAGCAATTGACAGAGTTACATGCTTGTCATGGAGGTGGCGCTGAGGGGGGGATGGTGAGCTCCATGTGGGGAGTCAGGGAAGGCCTCCTGGAGGAGGGGAGAGACAGTCCTGGGCTGGGATTCCAGGACAGTGAGAAGCTTGTGCGAAGGAACAGAGAAAGCCAAAAGCTTGTGGTCTGGTGGCTACAAGTCGTGCCCTGCAGCTCAGGAGGGGTCAGCACGTGGGGAGGGGGACACAGACCATGTGTACAGCTTGGAGGTGGGGCAAGGAGTTTGCACCTTTCTTAGCTTGTGCTTCTCAAGCAGACACAAGCCTGCGAGGCAAGGGATGGCCCCGGGGTGCAGAATAACAAGAGCATTGGCTCTGGCTGCAGACGGACCTGGGTCTGCATCCTGGCTTGGCCTCTGGTTTGTGAGTGACTGAGAGAAGTGATTTAACTTCTCTATGCCTCAGTTTGCTCATCTGTAAAGTGGGGGTAATAGCCGTACCTTCTCCATAGGCTATTATTAAGCTTAACTGAGGTAGTGGAGGTAGAGCATGTTGTCCAAAGCCTGGCGCACAATAAGCTTTCAATGCATGCGATTTATGTCATTGCTTGGTCATGTATCAGGGCATTTTCCCTTGGGAAAATCCATTTCAACTCAGTAATATATATATATATATATATATATATATATATATATATATATCCTCACCCCAAGGATATTTTTGCATTGATTTTTAGGGAGAGTGGACGAGAGAGAGAAAGACAGAGAGAAACATCGATGTGAGAGAAACACATCTATTGGTTGCCTCCTGCACCTGCCCTGACCAGGGCCTGGGCCGGGAAGGAGCCTGCAGCTGAGGTAGGTGCCCTTGACCGGAATCTAACCGGGGACCCTTTGGTCTGTAGGCCGACACTCTATCCACTGAGCCAAACCAGCTAGGGCTCAACTCAGTAATATTTAATTTAAAATTATTTTTATATTAAAAACAGAAGTGTATTAAGATAAACACTCTATGGTGTGGCCGTGGATCTCCTAGAGTTGACCATCCTCTGATCTTGGGGTGGGGGGGAGAGGGTGTGGGTGAGGCTCCCCCAAGGGCAGCTGAGCCGCCATCTTCTCCAGAAAGTCCCCCCACCCGCCCCTCGAATCACCCCCCTTCATCCTGAGCTTGTGCTGTGTATGAGTCCATGTTTCCCTCTCATCTGTGGTCTTGAGGGAGCGGTCCCTGTTCATGTCTGTCCCCCCGGCACAAGCCCTGGGCTGCACACAGTGGGGTCTGAGTCCATCACCAGGACCCCTTGTGAACTTTAAGCGCATGCTTGTCCTCTCAACACAGTGTGTCCACCCCACGGAAAGTCTGGGTGACGTGGAGCGAGTAAGCCAGGCAGGGAGAATGAGGCCTGTCGCGGGCTGCAGGCGGGCGGGTGCAGGTAAGTGTGGGAGCAGACACAGACCTGCAGCCAGCATAGCCAGTGGCCAGGGACCAGCCCGGTGAGAGCAGGGTAACGGGGCTTGTAGGATTGGGGTGAGTGAGTGTGTGTGTGTGTGTGTGTGTGTGTGTGTGTGGCTCTGCCCAGATGGGGCCGTTTTGACTCTCCTCCTCCTTGGTGAGTCTCCCCCACTTGTCCCTTCCTGCTGGCTCTCCTGGTTCCTCATTTTGTGATGTAGGAGTGTGTGCACCATCCAGAAGGGGTCAGGGGTGAAGCTGCTGTTTCCCCTTTGCCTCATGCCTCCTTTCACTTCCTGTCCAACTTCTTGGTTGTCTCTGAGTCCCCAGCCAGGGGCCCGTTCTCGCCCACCCCCTGCCTGAGCCACAGGAAGCGGGGGCTTTCCTCCGGGTCCCAGCTGCTTTCAGTCTCCCCAGTTCCTGTTGTGGCCTCTCCCCCAGGGAGTGGGTGCAGGTGGACACCCGAACATCAGCGGGAGGAGAGCTTTCTTTGCAGCAACTGGAGGAGGCAGGAAGGAGGAAGGGAATGGCTTTTTATCGAGCACCTACTCTGAGATGGGCTTTGTGTACAGGCTCAGTGTTTGAGGCCTTTTCTTCCACTAACGCACTTAATTCCCACAAGGACAACGCCAGGCAGGTATTATTACCATGTCCATTTCCAGCGGAAGAAGTGGAAGCTCAGAGATCTTAAGTAGCTGGTCCATCATTCACGTAGAGCTAGTAAGCGGCATGACCAGAACTCCAACTTGTGTTTGACTCCAAAAGCCCTGGTCTTCTCCTTATGCCTTCAGACAGGGCATCCCTCTTACAGAGGGTGGGTGCTCCCTTTTCCTCGCTTTTTGGGGGGCCTGGTGCTGGGCATGGAGGTTGAGTGGTGAGGAAGGTAGTTCCTGAGTTCACAGAGCTGGCATCCAGACAGGGAGAGATGTAGAGGGCCCCTGGGAAGGCACATGGGCATTTGTTTAATAATTGTCAGCCGAATCCAAGGCGACAGGCAGAGCCACGTCCTGGATCCACATCTTACCAAAAAGGCAGAAGTGTTCTCAGCTTGACTTTCATCTTTGTCCAGGTGTCGGGGAGTGGGTTTCATTATGTAAATCCAGCCGAGCACCGGGAATGAACGGGAATCGCCCAGAACTGACGTTACTTCCTGGTATTGGGAGTATAAAAGAAAAAACACGGTTTTGGTCTCTGTCTCTCCATCAGAAGAGGGCAGCGGTCCCACCAGGTCCCAGCTTTTTTCTTCCATCTTTGTGTCTTGTCTCTTTCTTTCATATTCTCAATCCCCAGCAGCCCCTCCTCGAAGAACCAGACCACTCTCTTTCCGCGCTGGACGTGGAAAAGAGACCCTGCTGTAGAGAGAGACACGGGCCATCCAGTCACTCCTATAATACGGACTTGCTGGTGTTGGAAACAGACCGTGAGCAAGTACCGACCCAGACCCTGGGGGCCAGGTCTGAGAGACAAGTCCTGCTCTCGATGAGCCTGCATTCCCGTATGCGCAGGAAGGGAGTAACCACACCCAAATGCATGATGTATGACACGCCGACAGGCGCCATGGAGAAAAAGAGGGTGGAGAAGAAGGGTACGCAGTTAGTCCTCCCTGCGGGCCCCGCCATCCACTCCACGGGGCCCTCGTTTGCCACGTGGTACACCAGCTGTGCCAAGGGAAGCCCCGCATCTGGATGTCTATCCACGTGTTCTTTAAAGTCGACCATCCCCTGCCCTGGCTCTGAGTATGGCATGAGCAGCACAGGGGCCCCTTTCGAATGTGGCATCTTCTGCAAAGAGGTAAAGGTCCACAGGCCTTGGGCAACACACACACGCTTGTAACCAGCCCCGCTGCCCACAATGTGCAGTCTCCCCCCCGCCCCCACACATACACACACACTCACACACACACACACACACACACTCACACACACACACACACACACACACACACACGGGACAATGCCGCTCTGCCAGGCCCCTTTTCGCGTGTGCTAATGGCAGCTGAAAAACGGCGAGAGAGTTCCGCCTCGGAGCTGGTGTTTTCAGCCAGTTGGCTCTGAGGTTCACTGCCATTTCTTTTCTCTTTTTCAAAAAATATATATATATATTTTTGTTGATTTCAGAGAGGAAAGGAGAGGGAGTGAGAGATAGAAACATCAATGATGAGAGAATCATCAATTGGCTGCCTCCTGCACGCCCCCTACTGGGGATCGAGCCCGCAACCCGGGGAATGTGTCCTTGAGCGGAATCGAACCCGGGACCCTTCAGTCTGCAGGCCGAAGCCCTATCCACTGAGCCAAACTGGCCAGGGCTCACTGCCATTTCTTTCAGAGATGAAATGAATAGATGTTGGTTCCCATGCAAGAAAGGCCCCAGTAGCACCATCCTTTCTCTCTGAGGGTGTTTGGGTCTTAGGAAAGGTTGGCTGATGACTCCCGTCTGTGTGTCATAGACACCGATTAAAATGGGGGCGCACTGAAGTCCCTGGGGAAGGTTCCTCGGATGGATTGAGTGTCAGCAGAACCTTGTGCATAATGATAAGTCGAATCTATGGGATCCACCCAAACTCCCAACACGTCCTGTGGGAGGGCGGCCTCTATCGGATCAGAGTTGAGCCGGGACAGGCACCGCCCTGATGCGCAGCCCTGGCTAGTGCCTCAGGTGCCACGTGTTCCCACTGAGGACTTCGCTGAGGAGCTCCACTGCTGCTTCCTCGGTTGGACACAGTCTCAAGACACTCTTTTCTCCCAAATCATCGGTAAACTCATTGGATTCTTCTCCAAAAACTTTTTTCCAAGCCTGGAAACGTGTTTTCCATATTCGGTTTTGTAACCATGTAGACCAGTGGTTCTCAACCTTCCTAAGGCCGCGACCCTTTCATACAGTTCCTCATGTTGTGGTGACCCCCAACCATAAAATTATTTTTGTTGCTACTTCATAACTGTAATTTTGCTACTGTTATGAATCATCATGTAAATATCTGATACGCAGGATGTATTTTCATTGTGACAAATTGAACATAATTAAAGCACAGTGATTAATCACAAAAACAATATGTAATTGTATATGTGTTTTCCGATGGTCTTAGGGGACCCCTGTGAAAGGGTCGTTCGACCCCCAAAGGGGTCGCGACCCACAGGTTGAGAACTGCTGATTTAGACCATTTTTAAGTGTACAGCTTGATGGCATTAAGTATAAATATGTGAGACTATCACTGCCTCCCATCTCCAGAACTTTTTTTTTTATCTTGCTAACCTGAAACTGTACACCCATTAAATGTTTACTCCCTATATTTACCACCCCAACTCCTACTTCTGTCTGTGAATGGGACTACTCTAGGCACCTCATATAAATGCGAACATACACTATTTGTCTTTTTGTGACTGGCTTATTTTACTTAACATCACCTTGTTAAGGTTTATCTATATTGTAGCATGTGTCAGAATTTCCTTCTTAAAAAAATTTTTTTTTATTGATTTCAGAGAGGAAGGAAGAGAGTGAAACATCAATGATGGGAGAGAATCATTGTTCGGCTGCCTCCGCACGCCCCACACTGGGGATTGAGCCTGCAACCCGGGCATGTGCCCTGACTGGGAATGGAGTTGTGATCTTCTGGTTCATAGGTTGACACTCAACCACTGAGCCACTGGCCGGGCAGATTTCCCTTCCTTTTAAGGCTGAATAATATTCCTTTCGCCTATCCGTTCATCCATCACTGGACTTGGCCTGCTTCCACCCTTTGGCTATTGTGAGTAACGCTGCTACGAACACGGCTGCACAATCTTTTTTTCTGTAGCTTTGAGTTTTGGGGAAATTTATCATTTCTGTCTACATCACTGATTCTGTTTCCTGCTGTTACCAATTGGCTCTTTACATGCTCCATCGTGTTTGAAATTATCCACCGTCATGTTACACCCCCAAACTGTTCTTCTGTTATCAGTTGTTCCTCTGGTGTGATTTCCTGCTCTTGTTTTGTAGAAGCAAGATTCATTCATTTAGCAAATAAACTATCCAGGATATTTTAAAAACTTTGCCCTGTTTATTGCTGAGTCTATTTCTTTTAAAAAGTATTTTTTATTGATTTCAGAAAGGAAGGGAGGAGGAGGGGGAGATTGAAACAGCAATGATGAGAGAAAATAATTGATCTGCTGCCTCCTGCAGATCACCCCCTACTGGGGACTGAGCCTGCAACCCGGGCATGTGCCCTGATGGGGAATCGAATTGTGACCTCCTGGTTCATGGGTTGACACTAAGCCACTGAACCACACCGGCCTGGTGCAGTTAAGTCTATTTTGAGAGGATCATTTATCTGATTTATTTCCATCTTTTGACTTGATGTATCTTTTCATATGTCCTATTTAAAAATGCTGTCTTTTTGCCTAAGTCAGCGGTTCTCAACCTGTGGGTCTCGACCCCTTTGGCGGTCGAATGACCCTTTCACAGGGGTCGCCTAAGACCATCCTGCATATCAGATATTTACATGACGATTCTAACAGTAGCAACATTACAGTTATGAAATAGCAAAGAAAATAATTTTATGGTTGGGTCACAACCTGAGGAACTGTATTTAAAGGACCAGAAGGTTGAGAACCACTGGCCTAAGTGCATTAGTTTGCTTGAGCTGCTGTAACAGAATACCGCAGAATGGGTGGCTTAAACAGCAGACATTTATTTTTTTGTAGTTCTGGAAGCGAGAAGTCCAAGTATAAGGTGAGATCACTCTTTCTGGCTTGTAAGCAGCTGTCGTCCCTCTGTGTCCTCACATGGTCTTTCCTCTGTGTGTGCATTCCTGATGTCTTTTCCTCTTCTTTTTCTTCTTCTTCTTCTTTTTTTTTTTCCTCTTCTTATAAGGACATCAACTCTATTGGATTAGGGCCCCACCCGTGTGACCTGATTTAACCTTAATGACCTCCTTAAAGGCCTCATCTCCAAATACAGTCACACAGAAAGGGCGAGGTCAGGTGGACCGTGTGGAATTGGCTATGTTATATGCTTAGATGCATCCAGCCATTGGCTGTGCTGCTCTGGAAGCTCCCAGAAGGCTTTGCTCACATGTTGGGGGCCTGGTGTTCCTCTGTGTGGTCTCTCTCCCTCTCTTTTTCTCTCCATATTGTGTCTTAACTCCCCCCACCGCCCAGCCCAGTCCCCCAGCCCAGGCTTCTCCATGAACCACCCCCCTCCCCACTTCTCGCCTAATAGCTGGACTTCCTTATAGCATGGTGTCTGGCTTCCAAGAGTGAAAACTGAACCTTCCAGGTCTCTTAAAGGCTAGGCAGAGTGTGACCTCGAGCACTTTCTATTGGTCAAAGCAAGTCACACTGTCAGCCTGGACTCAAGGCGAGGGGAATGGACTCTACCAGGGATGGGTGGTGTGACTTGCACACACAGTGAAGGGAGAAGGTGATGGCTGCCATCTTTGGAGACGGCCGTATGTGTAAGCACACCACTTGGGTTGCCTGTGGAGAGGGGAGGAATTGGGGTGGGGAAACAGTGCAGGGGGGAAGGTAATAAAACAAGAGAAAGGTCTTGCTCAGACCGCAGAGGAAGACTGGGTGTCGTGAACTCAGAAATGGACTCACCTCACTTTCTGTGCCTTAAGTACACAACCTCCCCCCAACCCAAACCAAAATCAACCACATAAAACGGAAATTTATAACCCAAATCCGAAAAACCCTGACATAAAAGTAATGAGTCAATATGGAAACGTAAGAAATAGTCTAAGTATATGTCAAATGTTGGTAAATTAAAATGTTGACTTTCAGATAGTGTTCTGTCCTACCTCGCCAGTGCCAGGAGGGGGGTTGTACCTCGAAACTTGGAATCTATTCAGTCTAGGTGGGTGGCCAGTGAGGCTCCCTCTATCCCTGGATGGCAGCTGGTGACCCTGGACATGCAGCTGATAATCTATTTGCTGAGCTCTTGCTTGTATCTCAGACCGGAAACCACGTCCCTGCCAAAAGCAGGGCTTCATGACAGTGTTTTCAAACTTTGATTGGTGACTGATGAATGGACCAGGAAACTCAATTTAGTTGGTCATGAAATAGAATGCAAGCAGTTCTGGCCGGTGTGGCTCAGTTGGTTGAGTGTCATCTCATGCCCCAGAAGGTGGCCATTTCAGTTCCCGGGCAGGGCACATGCCCAGGTTGCAGGTTCAATCCCCATCAGGGTGCATATGGGAGGCAACCGATCGATGTTTCTCTTTCTCTCTCCCTTCCTCTCTTCCTAAAATCAATAAAAAATATGTTAAAAAAGATCATAAAGACTGTTAAGGAAAGAAATAGAATGCAAGTAGTAAGGTAAGCATTGTTTCATGAAACTTTCATGTCAATAGTGTATCCACAAATTCATTCATTCAATCACTTGTTCATTCAATAAGTACCTGTTGAGCACCTACTACGTGCCAGGCACTGGGGATTCAGAAACCAGTGAAACCTACAAACGTGCACGCATGTGCGGGTGCTTGCCAGTGTGTCCTGGGTCACGTTGTAGAACGCATCTCTCACTGTGGGCGACAGTCAAACAGCAGAGCAGCCACCACTGCCTTGGTGGCTTCATAGAAAAGTCATGATATTGAGTTAAGTGGCTACTTCCCATGTGTGTCGGGAAGTTACCACAAAAAATGCACAGGCTGTACAGCCGAAACAACACAATGTTAAATGTCAATTAACAACACACGGAGACAGACAGAAGGAAAGCACGGCCTCTGTCTCCGCCCCTTTTCAGCACCAGGCGCCACGGGCTGCTTTATAAGCAGCCCAAGTAGGTGAGGGTCTGAAAGTCAGGCATGAAACTGCGTTTTCTTCCCCAGACTATTGTTAGTGTGAGTGTAGCGATTACTCACGGTCCTCGGTCCACGGAGCCCACCTTCCTCATAGGACTGTGAAGACTCCTCTTATGCTCTGCCCCGCCCCCCTCGCTTTTCCTGTTTTGCTTCCCATTTCCCTCCCCGAGGCTAATTTTTGTGGTCATTTTCTCCCCGGGGTGCTGTGTGGTGAGAGTTACCTGAGAAACTGGCTGGGGGTGAGGACAAAGGTTTGTGTTGCCAGGGCCATGCAAGGGGCTCCCTGGGGTGGCACACCTCCTGCCCCGGGAGGGCTGCCTTCTGCCCAGTCCTCCCTCTGTAACCCGGCAACCAAGGGGTCCAGGCTGCCTGTCACTACTTGAGCCAATTCAGCAGAGACAGGGTGGAATCATACATGAGCGTCTATCCCAATCCTGCTGGCAGCATGGGAGAGCAGCGGGTCACCCACAAAAATCTGCTCTGCAGCCCCCCATAAACCAGCTGCTTACGGTAGAAGGACAAAGATTACCTGGGGAAGTAGGAATTACAGGCGTGGGGAGGTAGGCACGGGATAATCATCACAGGTTACAAGCCATGTGGGCTGGAGTGGGGTCGCAGAGGGCGGGTGCCTCCGGGTTCCCTGGGACCAGATTACAGGCAATAGGGGAGGGGGTTGTCCAGAGCAGGTGCCTCTGGGACTAGCCACGAGGTTGTAAATCCCTCCATCATGAAAGGCGGTTCTCAGGACAGGAGGATGGACTGCGTTCCGATGTTAGCTCCCATGTCCCAGGGTGTGCAACCCCCAGCCAGCTTAGAATGTGCTTTCTCTAAGCAGAACAGAACCATCCTGGTTAACAGCGTGATTAGTATTTCTTATTATTGTAGCTGGTCCCCAATATTCTGTTTCTGCCCCTAACACCTCTTCCCCCCGCACATCCGGTTCTCCAGGGTGTCAGTCCCCAGGGGGGGGAGCTTGTCAGCGCAGCGCAGGGGAGCCTGGGCCGAGCCGGGGAAGCGGGGCCTGGGCTCCGATGTCAGATTGGGCAAGAACAGAGAACCGGCCCCTCTGATCCTGGTCAGGGTGTTTGGAGACACCAACAATTCTGGGAAATTCGGAGGCAGGAAGTGAAAGGGGGTGGGACGAGGGGAAACCCTGAACTGCACTTCCACCCTCCTGGCCAGGCCTCCCTTCCAAACTGTGCCATGAGGTTCGAGGTGACCGGCTTGTAGGGGTGAGGGGGGCAGCCAGGAGACCCTTTCTCTAGAAAGAACAGAGACAGTCCTGCCCCAGCCCCCACCACACGTTGCCTGCCTCCCAACTCCATGTCCACTTCTGTTTACTGTCCAAAGTCCCGGGGTCAGGAGATGCCAGGTTACAGCCACTTGGACATTCAGACACACGGGCTCAGGGCCCTCACCTGGACCAGCCCCCTCCCCTCCTCTGTCCTGCTAGCAGCACCGGCCCCACTTCTCCTGGCTCCAGCTCCACCTTAGCCTCGGGGCCTGGGCTGCCTGAGGGACCGGGAGTAAGCCCTCCACACCTTTAGCAGGTAACCAAGGTTGGGGAGGCAGGTGGGACTGGGGCTGTTTGGTATTAAGGAGACCGTGGTTGAGGGGCAGTGGGGACCGGATGGGAAGGTGAGTGTGTGGAGGGAAGGCTCCTCCATGGCCATGCCACCGCCTAAGCAATCATCTGAGAGGGGACAGGACTGGCTGTATTTCAGCCCCAGACTCACCTCCAATCTCAGACCCAACCCAACCTGTCTCCTCGATCTACTCTCACCCTACTTCCAACCCCATCACCAGCCTGCACCTGAGTTACCATCTCAGCACCAACATCAGCCCCCGAACTGGGCCCCAGCCCTAAGAGCAGCCTTGACTCAACCCCAGGTGCAGCTCAGCCCTGGACCCAGCATGGAGAAGGACTTCCAAGACATCCAGCAGCTGGACCCCGAGGAAAATGACCACCAGCTGGGTAGGGGTGAGGGGCCAGGCGCTCGTGGACACAGTCCCAGGAGAGAGGATGCATTTTGGAAAGGCAAGTACCCAGTTTCTGGGGCTCTGCTTCACCCCCCTCTCCTGACTGCTCTGTCTCTCTGAGGTCCCTGTCACATTCACTCCGTGGGCAGGGCCCAGGCCCCTCCACGTGTGTAGGTGTGTGGTGCCCACCCTCTGTTTACCCCCTGGCCTCACCTTCCTCTCCACCCTCAGGACCCCAGGAAAGGGTGTGTGCCCAGAGGTGAGGGAGTAAGTGGGAGCTGGAGATGACTTCCTCCCCTCTTCCTTCTGACATGTGCTGTGTGCAAGGAAAGCCCATTCAGCCAGGAGAGTGTCTGTGTATGCGGGAGGGTGTGGGGATGGGTAGGTGGGGCAACGGACACAGACATTCTGGAACATTCCCACTCCCCCCAACACCCCCGCCCCTCCCCTCAATCTTCCTCTGGCAGATCTTGATGGAAGGCCCATGTCTGGGGAATGGGTTTAAGGCAAGAGAGACGCGAGCCATTTTAGGCTGAAGGGCTGGAGGCAGGGGTGGGGAGGGGGTGTCAGGTGTGTGGTGATGGAGTGAGGCTCTGTGGAGACAGGGGATGCTGGGGCTTGGCGCTCAGGGAGAGGATCTGGTTAGCCTGGGCTGGGAGGAGAGACCCCTCATTTCTGAGGCTAGCGGACTGTGGAGGCTGCTGCTGTTGCTGGGGGAGCTGGGCAGGGCAGGAGCAACAGGAGGCACGGGCTGGGCAGTAGGCGGAGGCCACATCTGCCTCACTCCCTCTGCGTTGTCAATGCCCACGTGTACCTGGTATGCAGTGAACACTCACAAATGATTTGGGATATTGTTGAATCTCCCGAAGGTGAGAGGGTTCAGCGTTTAAGCAGGTGGTTTGGAGACAGTCCAGAGGTTTGGGGTTTCATGGGAGAAGGAGCTCACCCCACAGGCCCGATGGAGACACTGCAGGGCACCGCTGAGGTGGTGCAAGCGTCAGTGGGCAGGGGAGCTGGCATCTGCCTCCTGCCTGCCCGCCATCCTCTCCCACTCTCCAAGCACCTTGTATGCCTCTGTTTTCAGCAAATTTGGAAACATTTGGCCAGTGTCTGCCTCCCCCTCCTCCCCCTTCCTTCAAGGACTCCAATTCTGCATCTACTAGTGGACCCACAGTTCCCTGATGCTATTTCCATTTTTAAAAAATTATTTTTCTCTCTCGGTGTTTCTTTTTATATAGTTTTAATGCTATGTCTTAAAGTTTACAAATCTTTCCTTATATATGTCTAATCTTGCATTAATTCCACCCAGTGTATTTTTTATCTCGTACACTGTAGTTTTCATGTCTAGAAGTTCAACGTGGGCCTTTTAAACATCCTCCTTGATACTTAACTTTTTGAACATATGGAGTACAGTTACAATATCTGTTTTAGTGTCCTGTCTGTTAATTCTAACACCTGTGTCAGTCCTGGGTCAGTTTTGATAGATGCATTAACCTCCTTGTTACAAAATGTGTTTTCCTGCTGCTTTGTATGTCTAGAAATCTTTGGTTGGACGCCAGACATTGTGATTCTGCTTCTTGTGTGCTGGATATATTTGTATTCCTCTAAATACTCTTGAGTGTTATTCTGGGATGTAGTTAAGTGACTTGGATCACTCTGGTCCTTCTGGGTGTTGCGTTTATGACTTGTTAGGTGGGTCTGGAGCATGGTTGGGCCCGCTACCCAGTGCCTTGGGCCCGCTACCCAGTGCCTTGTAGGTTATGTTTTCCAGTCCGGCTGGTGGGAGCAGGCACTGTTCCTGACCCTGTATGAGTGCCAGGCACTGCCCCCTAATCCTTGCAGATTGTTTTTGCCTGGTCTTGGGTGGTTTTGTTTACTGCCGATGGCTTGAAGGGAACACCACACAGATCTCTGGACTTCTCTGTGCAGCTCTCTCCCCTGATACTTTGTCCTGTGATGTCTCCTTAGACTCTTGGCCCCATCTCCTCCACTGGGGGAGTCTGCTGGGCTCTGCTTGGATTGCCCTCCTCTGCCCCGTGGTCTGAAAGCTTCCCCAGCACTAGGCGGGGACAGTCATAGGCCTCCTCTTGTTCGCCTCCTGTCTCCCAGGGATCATTGCTCTGTGTTGCTTGAAGGCCAGTCCCTTGCAACTGGTTGTTTCTTATAGTTAGCTGTTTCCTGTTTTGGCGTCTCTGGGAGGAGGGCCCATCTATTCCTTATTGTCCCATAAGGCAGACCCTTTCTTTTATTTTCCAACTTGCCTAAGCGGCACGTCACACGTTTAAACCCATTTCATGCTCAGAACAACCCAATCAGGTAGCTGCTGTTCTTACCCACTTTTTTCCTATTGTGGTAAGAACACGTAATGGGACCGACCCTTTCAACAAAATTTAAAGTGCGCAGCACTGCTTGTTAACGAGGCACGGTGTTGTAAGCCGGTCTCTAGAACGCACACGTCTTGTGTAATCGTAGCTTTATACCCGCTGAACAGCAATTCCCGATTTCCCATCCCCAGCCCCTGGCAACCACCATCCCACCCTGTTCCTACGAGTTTGACTGTTGGATAAGTGGACACAAGGAAACTGAGGCGCCAAGAGGTTGAATGACTTTCCCCTGATCTCAGAGCTGGTTGGTGGCACAGTGGGACTCAGCCATGGGTGGTCTGGTGTCTGGACAGAGGTGCGGAGACAGATTGTTGAGGTTTTATAGGCCGTAGGTCAGGCTGGGAAGAGGACAAGGGCCCACTAAATGGACAGTATTAGAGCGAGCAGTCAGAGGCCCAGCCAAGGAGTATCAGTCATGAGTGTGAGAGTGAAATGAAAAATGTGTGTGTGTATGTGTGTGTTTCCAGGATTCAGCTTGACTAAGGGGAGGGAGAGGTTTCTGTGAGATGACTGAGGGCGAAGGGGGAGAGTTCACAGTGAAGGAACAGGGTTTCTGGGGTGGAAGGGCAGAGACGTGGGAGAGGAGGCTCTAGGGGTGGGAGATGAGAGAGGACGGGACTTGGACAGCAGCCCGTGGGGAGCGGTCTGTGGTGGAATGACCTGGACTGAGCATCCCAGGGGAACTGGGTGGTGGTGGTTCCAGTCTTAGACTTGCGTGAGGAGCCCAGCATGGATCTTAAGAACACAGGGCCTGTTCCCTAGGTCCCCGGGTCTGAGATTGGGCCTTTACACACCGATGGTGTGACTATCGGTGTCATGCTCAGGTATGTTGCATGCACTTGTAGGTGTGAGCATATGCATGTATTCATGTGGGTGCCAGTGTGCAAATGCATGTGTGTGCAATGCTGAAATGCTAGGGTCAAAGCCCATAGTTTTCCCACCCACCTGGGCTATACTTCCTGAGACTTCTGCTCCCCCAGATGCTCCCATTAGGTGGGCTCTGGACAGACCTCCTCCTGACACCCTTTCCCTCGCAGGAGCGCCCCCTCCCCAGCCCCTTCTGCTCCGGACTCTCTGCTCCAGCTTCTGGCTCAGCCTGCTGGTCCTGGGCTTCAACGTGCTGTTGCTGGTGGCCGTCTGCGTGATCGGGTCCCAGAGTGAGGATCGCAGAGGCCAGTGGGATGGGCTGTGATGGGAGGAGATACGGGCGGTGCTGGGGGCAGTGAGAGCTACAGCAGGGGAAGACCTGGAGGCAGTAAGGAGCAGTGCTGGGACGGTGAGGGGAGGTGGGGGGGATGGTGCGATGACAGTGATGAGGCTGTCACCTGGGGCACAGTCCCCTCCACTTTGCCCAGTGCCCTCTCTCTCCTGACAAGGAGCACAGATGCAAAGGGAGTTTTGGGCCCTAAAAGACGCTTTCAGCAACTTCTCCGCCAGCACCCTCGCCGAGATCAGGACGCTCAGCTTCCATGGTGAGGGCGCTCCCCAGCCGGGAGGGCCGGTGGGGGGGGGTGGGGGGTAGTTGAGGCACCGCTTAGCAGCACAGGCTGGACTCCAAGGTGGGTGCCCGGTGCTGGGTCTGCAAAGGGGCGTGTCTGAGGTGTGTGGGCGGATACCCCAGCGGACCCTGGGCTGAGGGAGTCTGAAGGATGGGTAGGCAGGTGAAGAGGAGGGGGCTTAGTGCCAGGTAGAGAGAACGAATCTGCCAAGGAGGTGGGCAGGGCTAGGCCACGGAAGAAGCTGTGTTAATACAGCGAGGCTTTCTTTTGAGAATATGGGGACCTAGGGAAGGGATTCAGGCAGGGGAGTGGCCTGAGCAGGTTTGTTCCTCAGAAAGCCAGGTGGCAGCGCAGAGAGACTGGGCAGAGTTGGGAGCCCGGGGGCAGAGCCGGTGACCCAGGTGAAGGCGATGGTGGCTGGTGCTCCAGGGGGTGAGCATGGAGGATGGAAGGAGGCGGAATGGAAGAAACCCGCTCAGCTTTCCTCTTTCTCAGGAGGCAGCACAGGTGACAAAGTGACATCTCTGGAAGCCAAGCTGGAGAAACAGCAGCTGGAGCTGAGAGCAGGTCTGAGACCCCCCCCCTTGGTGCGTGGTGTGTGAGTGTACGTGTGGGGTGTGGTGTGAGTGATGTGTGTGTGTTGTTGTGTGTATGAGTGTGTGTGTGTTGTGTGTATGAGTGTGTGTGTGTTGTGTGTATGAGTGTGAGTGTGTGTGTGTTTACGTAATAGTATGGATGTGGGTGTGTATGTGTTGTGGTGCATATGAGTGTGAGTGTGTGTGTATGTGTGGGGTGCAGTGTGTGTGTTGTGCATATGAGTGTGAGTGATGTATGTGTGTCCCGTGTGGGGCGCTGGTGGATGGGGAGTCCGCACTGCCCACACCCGGGCCTGTTGCTCTGTCCCCTAGATCACACCACCTTGCTCTTTCACCTGAAGCACTTCCCAGCCGACGTGCGCATCCTGTCCTGTCAGATAGCCTTCCTGCGAAGCAACGGTAGGGATGGGAGCCTCCAGGCCCAGTGCGCCTGCCCCTCCAGCGGGACCTCACCTCCCTGCCCCCTCCTGCCCTGCAGGCACGGAATGCTGCCCGGTTAACTGGCTGGAGCATGATGGCAGCTGCTACTGGTTTTCTCGCTCTGGATTGACCTGGCCCCAGGCTGAGAAGTACTGCCAGCTGGAGAACGCCCACCTGGTTGTCATCAACTCCAGAGAGGAGCAGGTGAGGCCGCACCTCCCCAGCAGGAGGCGCCTCTGGAATTCGAACCCTGGGTGGCTGGATCAGCGCTTTATTATTATTATAAAAATACTAGAGGCCCAGTGCATGAAATTCATGCACTTGGGGGGGCGTCCCTCAGCCCAGCCTGCGCCCTCTCGCAGTCCGGGAGCCCTCAGGGGATGTCCGACTGATGGCTTAAGTGCATCAGGGAGCGGGCCTAAGCCATCAGTCGGACATCCTTAGCGCTGTCGCGGAGGCTCCCGTCACTGCTGATGCACTTGCCAGCAGTGCATCAGCTTCTGGCTGAGTAGCGCTCCCCCTGTGGGAGTGCACTGACCACCAGGAGGCAGCTCCTGCATTGAGTGTCTTCTGCCTGGTGGTTAGTGCACGTCATAGAAACAGGTTGTTCTGCCAACGGGCTGAAACCGGCTCTCCAACATCCTCCAAGGGGTCCTGGATTGTGAGAGAGCACAGGCCAGGCTGAGGGACCCCACAGGTGCACAAATCGGGGCTGGGGAGGGATGCGTGGGCAGGCTGGAGGGACCATGGGCAGGCTCCAGGGCATGTCCAGCCTGTCTTGCTCAGTCCCAAACGGCCGGACCCCAGAAGCAAGCTAACCTACTGGTTGGAGTGTCTGCCCCCTGGTGGTCAGTGCATGTCATAGCGACTGGTCGACCAGTCAACTGTCTGCCCCCTGGTGGTCAGTGCATGTCATAGCAAGCAGTTGAGCGGCCTTAGCATATTATTAGCATATTACACTTTGATTGGTTGAATGGCCGACTGGATGACCGGACACTTAGCACATTAGGCTTTTATTATATAGGATATTTGTATTGATTTCAGAGAGGAAAAAAGAGGTAGAGAGAGACAGAAACATCAATGATGAGAGAGAATCATTGATCGGCTGCCTCCTGCACACCCCACACTGGGGATCGTGCCCACATCCTGGACATGTGCCCTGACCGGGAATTGAACTGTGATCTTCTGGTTCATAGGTCATCACTCAACCACTGACCCACATCGGCCAGGTGTTTTTTTTATTATTATTTTAAAATATTTTTATTGATTTCAGAGAGGGAGAAGGAGAGAGAGATAGAAACATCAATGATGAGAGAAAATCATTGACCAGTTGCCTGCTGCACACCCTCTGCTGGGGATCCAGCCTGCAACCTGGGCATGTGCCCTTGACTGAATTGAACCTGAGACCCTTCAGTCCACAGGCTGATGCTCTATCAACTGAGCCAAACCAGCTAGGGCCACTTTAAAAAATTTTTTTAACCTGGGGAAGAGTCCAGAAGCAGCAGGCTGGCAGAACGCTGGGCGGTTCATAGTGGAGCAGCCACTGATCTAAGAGGTGGAAGATTACAGCCAGGAGCTCGGGCAAAGGGGCAGGAGCCAGGTGAGCTGGGGGTGAGGGGCAGGTCAGGAGACAGAACACAAAGACAAACTAATTAAAGGCAGGACTCGGGTGCAGAGCGCAGGGGCACTGAGAGCCCTTCTCGCTGTGTGCCGGCCTGGGATGTGGCGGGCAGTTGGGTGAAAGGAGCAGAGAGGGCAGGATGCCCATCACATAGTAAAGACTCAGCAAATGTTACCATGAAGATCCTCCTGAAACAACGGCCCCGCCTCTTCTAACAGCTGGCTCTTCCCTGTGAACGTTGGTGCTTGGGTTGTGGTGTGGTGGTGGCAGTGGGCAGGGGAGACCGGCAGCGCCATCCGGGGCTCTGAGCAGTGGGTCCAATTGGAAGGCCCAGGACCCGGTGAGCCTCTGGAGATGACAGCTACACAGAAGCAGGAGCAGGGCAGAAGCCCCTGAGGGGCAGTGACACTGACAGCTCCGTGGGGGCAGCAGGCACAGGGGCCAGAGTCAGGGTCCCGGGAGGACTAAGTCCAGGTATCAGCCAGGGGTTGAGGATGAAGTGCGGGCATCACAAACTTAGCACTGCATTGACTTTGGGGGCTCTACCAACCACCCCGAGGTCCTTAAATCAGAAGCATTAGAGGGCTTCTGAGGGTTAGATAAAATAATACCCATGAAGCACATAGTAAATTATCTCGGAACAATAGGAAAAAGCGAGGACCTAGTTTTGCTGGGGGCTGATGCTTCACCTTGGGGCAGATCAGGCTGGGCAGGCTGAGGGCCCACAGCTAATGCCTGCACGGAGCACAGGGGACAGTGATGGCGAACCTATGACACGCATGTCAGAGGTGATTTTTTTGGTTGATTTTTCTTTGTTAAATGGCATTTAAATATATAAAATAAATATCAAAAATATCAGTCTTTGTTTTACTATGGTTGCAAATATCAAAAAACTTCTATATGTGACACGGCACCAGAGTTAAGTTAGGGTTTTTCAAGATGCTGACACGCCGAGCTCAAAAGGTTCGCCGTCACTGGACTAGACTCTCCATTCCACCTGTTTTCCAGAGATTCATTGCACAGCACTCGAGCCCCTTTCACACCTGGATAGGACTCACGGAGAGCGATGGCTCCTGGAAGTGGGTGGACGGCACAGACTATGGGAACAGCTACAGGTAAGTGCCCCCTTCCCACCCCACCCCTCCTTAGGGACCAAGTTCCCCAACCCTCTCCCCTGCAGACTCCCACCTGCTCCTTTCTGTTCCCTGAACTGTCCGAGGCTGTACTTTTTTATTTTTTATTTCAGAGAGTAAGGGAAAGGGAGAGAGAGATAGAAACGTCAATGATGAGAATCATTGATCAGCTGCCTCCTGCACGTCCCACACTGGGGACCCAGCCTGCAACCCGGGCATGTGCCCTGACCGGGAATCAAACCGTGACCTTCTGGTTCATAGGTCAATGCTCAACCATAGAGCCACACGACTGGGCAATGCTGTGCTTTTCTGAGGTGGGTGAGGGTTGCTGGGGTGGGGTGGTCAGAGTCTGAGCTCTGTCCTGCATTCCTAGGAACTGGGCCTTTGGTGAACCAAACAACTGGCAGGGGCATGAGGAGGGCGGAAATGAAGACTGTGCCGAAGTCCAGGATGATGGGCGCTGGAACGACGATTTCTGCCTGCAGGTGCAGCGCTGGGCGTGCGAGATGACTCGGAACATCACCGGCTAGGAGCCCTGACCCCAGCAGATCTCCACCTGCACCCACCCCTACCCTGCTCCCAGCTTCTCTACTGGGGATTTGGAAGAAAGGAAGAACAGGCAGAGGCATTGGGAGGAGTTGAGGGAAGATGAAACAAAATGGTTTCAGAATCTCAGACCCCAGGACACAGATCCCGCCTCCTCCTGCTACTCACTGTGAGGGTTACCATTTCCAGCCTCCTCGGTGGAGAAGGAAAAAAACTAAACGAATCACTTGACACTCTGTGTGGACTGGTTATTGGGAACTGGGAATGCAGGGTGCAAAGAAGAGGGGGCGCAGAGGGTCTGGGAGGAAGTTTAGTTCCAGACAGCTTCTCCTGGGTCCCCAATCCTGAGGGACATGGACCAGGGAGGGGAGGGAAGAGCTTGGAGCAGAAGCATTCAGTGGAAGGCACCGGGGCTGGGGCTGAGGGAGGAGCTGGCTGGGCCTGGTGGGTGGGAGGGGCCGCCCACAGCCTGAGTGGCTCCTGGGGGAAGCACTTTCCCTGCAGCTGGGGTCTCCTCCAGAAGAGGCTGCAGGGGCACCCACTCCCCTCAGCCTGGGAGCTGTGGCCTGGGCCACAAGGCCGGTGAAGAATGTTGCTAAGAGAGGGAGGACTGGTGGCACCCTGTCCTGCTGTTTTCAGTGGCGGCCTCCTTGTGACCCAAACAGGTATAGACGGATGTCCAGCACAGGGCGTCACCGACATGTCCACAGCGGGCTGACCTCATCCTACAACACCATCCAAAACCAATCTTAGAAGGGTCTTCAAGCAATTCCATTTCTCTTTTATTCTTATTACAAAAGTAACATTTACAATTAGTGAAAAATGTTTTAAAGACACACACACACACACACACACAGATTTATTACAAGGAATTGGCTCCTGTGATTATGGAGGTTGACAGGCCCAAGTCCTGCGGTGAGCAGGCCAGCTGGAGGCCCAGGGGAGCCCATGGTGGGATGACAAAGGCAGCAGCCCGAACGCCCAGGGGGTGATGTCTCCCCTGAGTCACAGGCAGGAAAAGCCAATGTCCCCATTCGGAGCGGGTCAGGCAGGAGGACCCCTCTGGGATCCCGGAGGCTCAGCCCCTGGTCCATGCAGGGCTCCAACGGTGGGAGGAGGCCCAACCCTTGGGGAGAGCAATCTGCTTTCCCAACTCAAACGTTCCTCTCGTGGAAACACCCTCCCAGGCGCACCCAGTAGGACTGACCCGATTCCAGGCACCTGTGGCCCAGTCAAGTGGACATGAAAGGTTTCCTGTGGGTGTGCCCTGTGTACGTGCACATTTGCAACACTGCCCTTCACTACACAGCGGCTTTCCCGCTCTCCCGTGCCTTGTGGACTTTGATCCAATCTTTGCTATTCACGTGAAACTTAGCAAGAGTGGAGAATTCCAAAATAGGATGTGCCCTATGTTAGTTAATTGCTCCCCTTGGTATATAAGCAGTTGGCATTTTTGTATGTTTTCACACATAATATTTCAAGCGAATTTTCTTCTAAGCCTATGATAGGTAAAGACTTCCTGATTTTGAGTTGCAAAATTTTCTAGGACTTCTCCTTCCAAATGTATATGATTGGCATGAGGTAAAAAGGAATCATGGAGCCCTAGCTGGTTTGGCACATTGGATAGAGCATCAGCCTACGGACTGAAGGGTCCTGGGTTTGATTCTGGTCAAGGGCACATGCCCGGGTTCTGGGCTCGATCCCCAGTAGGGGGGGTGCAAGAGGCAGCTGATCAATGATTCTCTCTCATCATTGATGTTTTCATCTCTCTCTCCCTTCTTCTCTGAAATCAATAAAAATATATTTAAAAATTATGTAAGTAATAATACATACAAGTAAAGTCTTGTGAGGCTAGAAAAAGCCATTTCTGCTGTTTAGAGAAACCACTCCGTGCTTTTTAGCTGTTTCTTCCAGTGACATCTCAATTTCTAGATAATGCACATAAACAGGTATATCTTTATATACCAATTGTTGACATTATTTAGTTCTACCCTGTAGATAAGGTACAATCTTTCAACTGAGTTTACAATAATTGCTATTTACATCGTAATTCAGAATGTGTATCAGCTATGGCTGCGTCAATAGTGGTAACTGCTGAGCCAAGTAGGATCAGCTGATTACATTTCCTTTCTTGCACAACTTTTGTTTCTTCTGAAGTTTATAATTATTTAAAAGAACATGCTCCATATTCTTTGAACCTATTGTGAAATCTTCCTTAACTGTAGAAGTCTGGCAGTATAATCATCTACACGTGCAAACTGGTCATAGAACTGGTATTTCAGTTGCACTTTTTTCCTAGAGTCACAGGGGTGAATGGAAATTTTATGAAACTTGAAGTGTACACAATTTTGGGGAGCCCTTAAGAAAGAATACAAAATTAAGCTTCAAAGTTAATATGTACCTATCTCAAAAAACTCAGAAATTAAAAAGGCTGAAGCTACCATAAGCATCACAAAAATGATATAATCTATGTATATATAGTAAAAGGCTAATATGCTAAGTGTCCGACTGCCCGACCGCTATAATGTGCACTGACCACCAGGGGGCAGAGGGTCAATGCAGGAGCTGCCGGGATGCCCACTGGCCATTTACAGAGAAATGTCACTGTGGACCTGGCGCCTACAAAGCAATGCTTGGTTTCCCCCAAGTGGGACACAGGCCCTGGAGTTACAGCCCACCAAATTGCAGCTAATGCTGCCGAGACCCAAATGCGGCCCACAGCCCAGCCCAGCCTGGAAACGGTGGCTGTGGGTGCTGGGTAATGATGCCATGTAGCAACGCCCGGCTTCCTCTCCCTAGCGACTAGCCTCCTTGCAGTTTCTTCAGCCTGGGAACATGACTTGCTTTATAGCCAGGTGGAAACATTTTACACTTTAACCAAATGTCTGTGAAGGGTTTTCCCGTGCCTCGTCTCATTTGATCCTCACAGAAGTCCTGGAGCAGGTACATAGGAGAGTCAGTGGAATCCTATTTTCTTTTCATTAGCTGGAAAACAGAGATTTAGAAACCTTAGAAACTTGACCCGACTGAAAAGAAGTAAGAAATGGTGGACCTTAAAAATGACTTCAGGTTTTCTCACTGCGCAGAATATAGTCACTCCCGCAGTTAAATATTTCACCCTTTGTTCTTCCTTTGTGATCTACAATAATAATTTGCTTTGTGTTGATATTTACTGCTGTGTTGCTGACAATTACCTGAAAGAGAAGCTGGGGAGCTTCACTGGGCTGGAAAAAGTTTAACTAAATCAGAAAGCAGGTCTAATTAAGCAAGTTTATTCTATATCTGTAAAAGGCTAAGTTGACTTGTGCATGCACAATACATATAAAGCTCTCTCTGGTGCCAATTGCATGCATGTGTTTCAATCTGTCATTGTTGTTTTTTTTTATATATTTTATTGATTTTTTTTTTTTTTTTTACAGAGAAGAAGGGAGAGGGATAGAGAGTTAGAAACATCAATGAGAGAGATCGATCAGCTGCCTCCTGCACGCCCCCCAGTGGGGATGTGCCCACAACCAAGGTACATGCCCTTGACCGGAATCGAACCGGGGACCCTTGAGTCTGCAGGCTGACGCTCTATCCACTGAGCCAAACCGGTTTGGCTGATCTGTCATTGTTGATCGTGAATTTGGTTGATACATCTACTATAGAGAAAGATAGTGACATTAAAATATTTCTTCTAATTAATTTCCTTTCAATGTGCATGAATTCATGCACCAGGCCACTAGTATTTTAAATAATCCCCCAACAAACTTCTAAACTCTGTTTTCCCTGTACTTCTTTGCTGCGCACTCATTGTTTACATGTGACAAAGGTGTTGTAAGGTGAGTGTCCACAGAGAGAAGAGATTGTCAAGTGTTTTCTCTGGTGCGGTTCTTCTATGTTACTGCCATCAGGTCCTTCAGGGCATGTGCATGTGTCACCTTCATGTCACCCCAAATAAGTTTGCACCGTGGGTGATGAAAGGTCCCCTGACAGCAATTCCAGAGCTGGTGGGTGGACCCTCAGATTACATGATGTGACTGCAAATCGAATATCAACCCTGTCACTCAAACCAACTTCTTACTCAGATGAACCAAAGTCACCTGACACAGAGGAAAAAGTGAAGGAGAGTTGGAGTGAACATGACAGTGGTCATCTGAACCGACTGTAGTCAAAATAACTTTTGTTTTCATCATTTACAAAAACTTATGATTATGTGATGACACTGCAAGGGCCCTTGGGGACCTTGAAGGGGCCCGAGAGAGGCCCTTGAGTTCAAGCTCCCTTAGGCTCGCTGTCAATCCATGTCTTCCCTCCCCCCACACCCTTTGTTCACAGCCAGTCTTGTGTCCTCAGACCCCACCAGAGAGGCTGTTTCTAAGCTTGTGGTGGAGCAGCTATCTTGAAATTTCCTACCCATCCTGAGAAATTCCTGGACCTTTCTC
This sequence comes from Myotis lucifugus, assembly GCF_000147115.1. Lineage (NCBI taxonomy): Eukaryota > Metazoa > Chordata > Mammalia > Chiroptera > Vespertilionidae > Myotis > Myotis lucifugus. Next base: position 342,448 of record NW_005871682.1, on the reverse strand, counting down.
TTTCTCTTGGGTTGGATCCTCTTGCCTGGATCTGTTCTTCTGTCTTTGTTCTTCTTTTCCACTTGTTTTATTGAACCATCCTCTCCAGTAGCTTTCTGTAAAAGTGTGTCTGGGAGGGACTTCCTTTGACAGATTGATTACTCATTGGTGGGGATACAGAATTATAGCTTGAAAATAATCTCTCAAGGTTTGGTGATCCTCACTCCATGTTTTCTAGCTTTTAATGTGCTGTTGAAAGACCTGACCCTACTCTAGGCCTGACCCTTTGTATGTGAATCCTCCCGCCTCTTTAGGATGTTACCTTAAGCCTGTGTGTGAAAATCACCGCTGCTGTGCTTTGGTGGGAGCCTTTCAGTTGTTAGACCAGGATCCCACCAGGTTGTTTTAATTTTGGAGAGTGGAAGGTGATCTGAGAGAAGTGGCTGAGAACCAGGTGGTTGGTCTGTTGGGCATGGTGAGGATTCTGCTGCTACTTGTGGGAAAAGTGCTGTATCAGGCCCTGCCTTCCTCCCTGCTTAGTGCCCCCAGGGTTGTCATGGAAACCTCAGGAGACTTGTGTCTAACAGACAGCAGTAACATCACATTGTTGTTCATATTTTCCTCTGAATCTTGGATTTTAGGCTTGTATGCTCCAAACGTACTCTTTTCAATCAGTGATCCATATTCTGAATTGAAAATATAATTTAAAAATTATTACATTGAAAGTAAGTGCCAAGTATTGCTAAGTGAAAGAAGCCAATCTGAAAAGGCTACATTCTGTGTGATTCCAACTACGTGACATTCTGGAAAAGGCAAAACTATGGAGACAGTAAAAGGAAGTGATTGGTAGGAGTTTGGGGAGAGGAAGGGATGAATAGGTGGACCAAAGGGGATTCTAGGGCAGTGAAACTATTCCGTATGATACTGTAGAAGTGAATAATGGCATTATACATTTGTCAAAACCCATAGAATGTACAACACAAAGACTGAACCCTAATGTAAACTATGAACTTTAGATACCAATGATGTTTCAATATCGGCTTATCAGTTATATAATATGTACCACACTAATGCAAGATGAAACAATAAAGGAAAGGAAGAATAAAATAGAAATCACAATAAACATAATTTTCTGTTCTTTTGAGTTATTGGTATGACTCAGGGAAGAAGGTAGTAAACTTGTGTGTTCTATAGTTGTAAACAGAACATCTGATAAATGAACAGCTGGTGGGAGCCAATAGCTTCCTATAATAATCTAATATGATAATAGAGGAATATGAAAATTAGCCGGGACGAAAATTAGCCGGGACGTCGTAACATCACAACCGATCTACAAGCGGTGGAGAGCTACAGGAGGGCGGGGCAGTGGGCAGAGAGCTACGGGAGGGCGGAGTGGCAGTGGGCGGGGTGGCTAGCTGAGGCAAGAGGCAGCGAGCTACTCGTGCATGGATTCGTGCGCAGGGCCACTGGTAGTAATAATAAATGAAACAAACATTGTTTATACTGTCCTTTTAGAAATAATTTTGTCACCGAAATCTATCAAAGAAGGACCTTAATAAATGCAAAAAGGAGATATTTATTATGTTGCATTCTAGTATTATAATATAACTAGAGATCCGATGCAGGAAAATTTGTGAAAGAGTAGGCCTTCCTTCCCCCGGCTGCCAGCACCAGCTTCCCTCTGACCCCGGCTTTGTCCGGAAGGAAGTCTGGTCTAATTAGCATATTACCCTTTTATTATTATAGATTAATTTAAATTATATATAAATAATAAAAAGAGAACCAAAATGTCTTCATAAAGAAATACTGTCCCATATTACCATGACTCAAAGTGAAAATTATCTAGAAAAGAATCAAATATATCAAAACCTATTTGATGACGCTAAAGCTGGACCTTAGGAAAATATACAGTCTCATGTTTTTATAACTCAAAATTAAAGGTTGAAAGTAAATAGCCAAATATTCTACTTAAAAATTAGAAAATTTAACTACAAAACAACCTAAAATATAGTGGAAAGAGGGAATGAATAAAGTTAATATTAGAAGATTCCAAATATAATAGAATGAAGAAGGCTAAAAACTATTTTAAAAGTTAAAGCTTTATTTTTTGATAACTGGAGATTCACCTGCAGGTGTATGAAATAATACAGAGAGATCACATGTAACCTTTACTTATTTCTCCCAATCATAACATCCTGCAAAAAATATTGTATAATATCATCACCAGGATATTAACATTGATCCAGTCAAGATACAAGTGAAGATACAGAACATTCGCATCACTACAAGTATCCCCCCTGTTGCTCTGTTATAGCCACACCCACCTCCACTGCCCACCCAATTCCTAACCCTTTTTTTTTAAAATACATTTTTCTTTTTCTTTTAAATATATTTTATTGATTTTTTACAGAGAGGAAGGGAGAGAGATAGAGAGTTAGAAACATCGACGAGAGAGAAACATCGATGAGCTGCCTCCTGCACACCTCCTACTGGGGATGTGCCTGCAAACAAGGTACATGCCCTTGACCGGAATCGAACCTGGGACTCTTCAGTCCGCAGGCCAATGCTCTATCCACTGAGCCAAACTGGTTAGGGGTCTTCATAGAACTCTTATCCCCTGACCAAACTGATCACACACACACACACACACACACACACACACACACACACACAGACACACACACAGCTCACTGGTGTTGAAAGAGGAAAGGAGGAGGGGCCTAACTTCCTTCATTACCGCCACACTCATGGGCCCACCTCCCCAAGGCCCGCAACCCAGGTACATGCCCTTGACCGGAATCGAACCTGGGACCTTTCAGTCTGCAGGCCGACGCTCTATCCACTGAGCCAAACCGGTTTTGGCCCAATTCCTAACCCTTGATAACCACTAATCTGTTCTCTATTTCTATAATTTTGTAATTTCAACAATGTCTTTCAGTGAAAACATGAAGCATGTAACCCTTTGGGATTGGCCTTTTTCACTCACCGCAATTCCCTGTAGACTCATTAAAACTGTTGCATGTGTCAATCATTCATTCTTTTTTATCACTGAGTAGTGTTCCATGGGATAGATGTACCAGTTTGTTTAGCTATGTACCTGCTGAAGGTCAGCTGGGTTGTTTCCAGTTTTAATTATTACAAATAAAGCTTCTATGAGCATTCATGTACAAATTTTGCTATGAACATAAACTTTCATTTCTCTGGGAAAAAGCCCAAGACTACAATTGCTGGGTCATGTAGTGGTTGGATGTTTAGTTTCAGAAGAAGCTGCCAAACTGTTTTCCAGAGTGGTTGTACCATCTTATATGCCTACTAGAGGACTGGTGCACAAAATTTGTGCACTCTGGGGGAGAGAGTCCCTCAGCCCGGCCTGTGCCCTCTCATAGTCCAGGAGCCCTCGGGGGATGTCCAACTGATGGCTTAGGCCTGCTTTGGGCCTAAGCCATCAGTCAGAATCCTTAGTGCTGCTGCAGAGGCAAGAAAGGCTCCTGCCACCACCGCTGTGCTTGCCAGCTATGAGCCTAGCTTGTGGCTGAGCAGTGCTCCCTCTGTGGGAGTGCATGACCACCAGGGGGCAGCTCCTGCATTGAGCATCTGCCCCCTGGTGGTCAGTGAGCTTCATAGTGACCGGTCATTCTGCTGTTTAGTCAATTTGCATATTAGCGTTTTATTATATAGGAGGATCTCCAGTGTATGAATGATCCAGATTGCTCACATCTTCACCTGCATTTGGTTGCTAACACTATTTTAAAATTTTAGCCATCTTGGTGAGTGTGTAATGAAATAATACTGTGTTTTTAATTTGCATTTCCCTGATGGCTAATCATTTGTACAATTTTCTTGTGCTTATTTTCTTTTTAAAAATATATTTTTAGCCCTGACTGGTTTGGCTCAGTGGATAGAGTGTCGGCCTGTGGACTGAAGGGTCCCGAGTTTGATTCCAGTCAAGGGCATGTACCTTGGTTGTGGGCACATTCCCAGTGGGGTTGTGCAGGAGGCAGCTGATCGATGTTTCTCTATCATCAATGTTTCTAACTCTCTATCCCTCTCCTTTCCTCTCTGTAAAAAATCAATAAAATATATTAAAAATATATATATATATTGATTTCAGAGAGGAAGGGAGGAGAGAGAGATAGAAATATTAATGATGAGAGAGAATAACTGATCAGTTGCCTCCTGCACAACCCCCACTGGGGATCGAGCCAGAAACCCAAGCAGTTGCCCTGTTGGGGAATCGAACCATGACCTCCTGGTTCATAGGTTGACACTCAATCACTGAGTCATGCCAGTCGGGCTCATGTGCTTATTTTCCATCTGTAATTCTCTTTGAAGAAATGTCTTTTCATGTGAGTGTGTGTGTGTGTGTGTGTGTGTGTGTGTTTGCCAATTTCCAATTGGATTACTTGTGTTTTGTTTTTTCACTGTTGAGTTTTGAGAATTCCTTATATATTCTTGATGTCAGTTTTTTGTTGGCTATGTAGTTTGCGAATATTTTCTCCAAGTGCGCAGCTTGTCTTTCTATCTTCGTAACAAAGATCCATTTCCGAAAAGATTAATGTGATAAATACAATCTTGGCAATCTCAGTTAAGGAACAGAAAAGTGACAGCCACACCAAATAGGAAGTTAATGACACTTTTCCTGTTTTCATAGCAATTTTGCTGGGTTTCTGAAGCTGAAAATGATTATTGGTAAAAGCCCAGACATTAAAACAGGAGTTGAACCCATGTAGGCAGAGGGGAAAACAAGCAACCACCACTCTTCCCAGCCTCTGTAAGAGAGGAGGGAGTTGAGGAGATTATTTCAAGGAAATTTCAGATGTAAACCTGGGCTGGAGCTGCCCATTCATCAGCTAATCAGGCTATACTTGGCCATCTGCCAGGACAAGGAGGCCTCGTGGACTCCATGGATGTCAGGCCTGAGCCATATAGGAAGTGAGGCTGAAAGAGGCTGTGGGTGCACAGCTGCCATCTGGGGCAGGAACCATGGTGACCATCACAGAGGGAAGCCAGAGAGTTCATGGTCCTCATGAGGAACTTCCATGGTGAGAGGGTCCCCTAGGGCAGTGTTGGCGAACCTATGACACGCGTGTCAGAGGTGACACGCAAACTCATTTTTTGGGTTGATTTTCTTTGTTAAATGGCATTTAAATATATAAAATAAATATCAAAAACATAAATCTTTGTTTTACTATGGTTGCAAATATCAAAAAATTTCTATGTGTGACACGGCACCAGAGTTAAGTTAGGGCTTTTCAAAATGCTGACACGCGGAGCTCAAAAGGTTCGCCATCACTGCCCTAGGAGGTCTCGAAGGCACCAGAGGATCCAATGAGAGGCTGGTGTTGGATGCCTGCTGTGAAGAACATGTTGATCACCACAATAGCACCAGGTCACGGGCCTCTTTTCCTTGTGTTCCTTTTTAAAACAAATTTGATATGCTGTATTTTAATTGTAGTTGAGTTCAAAATTAGTTCCTTGTTTCTCTTGAAACTTTGTCTATGATCCATGGATTATTTAGAAACAGGTTGCTTAATTCCTGGGTTCTGGTGATTTTTAAATTACATTGCTGTTATTGATTTCTAGTTAAATTCCATTATGATCTGAGTACATATGTTATAAAATTTTAATTTGTTCACGTTTGTTAAAGTTTGTTGTATGATCCATGATATGATATATCTTCAAGTTAAGTTCTATGTAGTACTTACAATTAATGTGTATTCTGCTGTTTGAAGGTGGCATTTATGGTCTATAAATGTCAGAGAAATTACATATAAACACAATGCAAGTGTGATCTGAATGCCAATTAACTTTTTGGGAACAGGATAAAATAACTTTACTATTCAATAGAACAATAAAAGATACCCAGTGTGGGAAACTGATATAGGGTTGAGCCTCCGACTGACCTGCTGGCAAAGTCACAAACAAGCCCCAGCTTAGAGGGCTCAGTCCTCTAAGCATAATTAGGCTTGACCTTATAACACTCCCCAGATCTTACCTGGGAAGCTAATGGGCTGAGGGAAGTGCAGGGAGTGTAAACATGATCAAAACAGGTGAAACTCACAAGAACTGTAACTATGGTAACCACTGCATTGTTTACCTCAGACTATAAAAGGTCGGTGCGGACTGAGCACGGGTGGAAGTCCTTCCTCTTGAGTTGGACTTACCTGCCTGGTCCCCCATTATTTCCAAATTATCTCTTGTCTTTTCTATTTCATTTGTGTGCGGCTCCTCTTCCCAGATATTGAACCCTGAAACCACGTGGGACGTGGAGGGAAACATTTATGACATCTGGCGCCCGAGGGGAACTCTGGAAGTGAAGGTTTTGCTAGAGCGAAAACACGACGTTTCACTGGCAAAGTGAGGAACAAAGAATTCACCGTAAAGGTAGGAAAATTCACCGTAAAGGTGAGGGGTTATTTCACCGCACACAAACGGCCACAATCAGCTACAGTAGCCCGGAGCTGTAGGCGGTGTGGGAACGTTTTCTCAACCAGGCTAATGGGGCAGGATTCGGCTTAAAAAAAAAAAAAGATTCGGCTTTAAAAAGTAAGAAGAAGGTACATTTGATCTTGAAAGTTTGCCAAAAAGTAAGTCAGAACTTGAAAAAAGTTCAGCAAGCAGAGAAAAACTTATCTTAAAAAACAAAAAACAAACAAAAACACACACACAAAAAAAACCAAAACTGTTTTTCCATGAGGAACACAATATTGCATTTGCTAGAGCCTTTTAGAGAGGCTGAGAAGGAGCCTCCTCTCCTGGTTCCCTCTGCTCCTCCTAGAGAGGAGCAGGAAGAAAAATTGGAGGACTGGCCTTCATGGCACCCTCCACCTCCACCTCCTTGTCCTAATCCTGAAATGATTAACTCACCGTTAATAGAATCACCTGTGCAAAAAGTCATCAGAGAAGGATTGAAGGACATGCCGGTGGAAGAAAGGTTTGCATTTCCTATCATACAGGTAGCTGACCCACAGCTCCCGAATCAGATAACAAGACACCATGAAAAAATTGACTTTAAAATGATAAAGGCCTTACGTGAAAGTGTAGTTCAAAATGGTCCAACCGCTTCTTTTACAGGAGAAATTATGAATAATATTTCTGAAGCATTCTTAATTCCTTATGATTGGTATTCTCTAACTCGTGCAACTCTGGATGGAGGAGATTATTTACTATGGAGGGGAGAATTTTTGGAGAAATGCCAGGAGCAAGCCCATACAAACCGTGGACTGAATGCTCAAATAACTTATGAAATGCTAGCAGGACTGGGACAATATAATGACATGCAAACTCAGTTAAATGATGTGCAGCTGGCATATGAGCAAATTAGAGTTTGTGGAAAGAAAGCTTGGTGGGCTTTACCAGCAAAAGGGGACTCTGAGGGAGCTTTAAGTAAATGCATGCAGGGGCCTTTAGAATCATTTTCTGATTTTGTGGCTCGTCTCACTCGAGCAGTGAGATGACAGATTCAACATGAGATAGCAGGAGATATTTTAATTTAGCAATTAGTTTATAAAAACACCAATGAGGATTGTAAGAAAAGCCTGATGCCTCTGAGAAAAGGTAGTACCATTACAGAAATGATTCGAGCATGTCAGAATGTGGGGTCAGGCACTTTTCTAGCAAATGTACTCGCTGCAGCTGTAACTGTAAAGAATAATAAGTGTTATAATGGTGGGAAAACAGGACATTTTAGAAAAGAATGTAGGCAATTAAGAAGGACACAAGGAGGCGCTCTAGGGAAAGGCACGAACATCCCGCCTCTTGAGCCGATCAACACAAATCCAACCTCTCGGTGTAATAGGTGTCAGAAGGGCTACCATTGCGCCAGCCGTTGTAAATGAGATTCCATAAAAATAGGCAGCCATTGTATCAAGACACAGGGTATGGCCAATCGCAGGGAAACGGCCAGAGGGGCTGCCCCTAGCCCCGTCATTAAAAGGGGAGATCTGCCCTGCAAAGCCCACAGTGGACTCTCTGATCCGGACCACTCCAGGGAGCACAGGCCTAGATCTTAACAGTACTATAGCGGTCACTTTGACCCCCGATATGGCTTGGCAAGCTGTTCCTACAGGAATCTGGGGACCTGTGCCACCGGGAACTTTAGGATTAATTTTAGGGAGAAGTGGAAACACTCTGAAAGGATTAACTCTTTTTCCTGGGGTCATAGATTCAAATTATCAGGGAGAGATTAAAGTTATATTAGAATGTAATCATATTATGCGAATTACTCCAGGACAAAGGATTGCTCGGTTACTACTTTTACCTTATGTTCAGCAAGGCGAGGCTATTAACAGGAGGAGAGGGGCCCAAGGGTTTGGAAGCTCAGACATCTATTGGATACAGGAAATTAGCAAAACCCGTCCTATGATTAATTTGAGAATAGAAGGAAAAGTGTTTAAGGGCTTAGTAGACACTGGGGCAGATGTCAGCGTTATCAGCAAAGAATTCTAGCCTCCAAGTTGGTCCGTGGTAGAAGCTATGGACTCAATTAGGGGGGGTGGGAGTTCCTGATAACACACAACGTAGTGCTGCAGTCTTAAGGTGGCAAGATGAGGAAGGACAGACAGGATGGTTTCGGCTCTACATTGTCTCTGGAATTGCAGTCAATTTTTGGGGCCGAGATGTCTTAGAAGGTTTACAAGCTTGTATTATTACTGGCAAAGGACAGCAGTTTATAGCTCAGATGGGCTTAAAATGTTATGTTTAAGTTTTAAAATGTTTTGGGCTATGGATTGGCATTGTTTTGTTACTGTTTTAATAGCCAGAGTTTTGTTCTTGATGTTTAAGTTTTTCATTATAGTAGCTAATAAAAAAAAAAAGGGTGAGATGTGGGAAACTGATATAGGGTTGAGCCTCCGATTGACTTGCTGGCAAAGTCACAAACAAGTCCCAGCTGAGAAGGCTCAGTCCTCTAAGCATAATTAGGCTTGACCTTATAACACTCCCCAGATCTTACCTGGGAAGCTAATGGGCTGAGGGAAGTGCAGGGAGTGTAAACATGATCAAAACAGGCGAAACTCACAAGAACTGTAACTATGGTAACCACTGCATTGTTTACCTCAGACTATAAAAGGTCGGTGCGGACTGAGCACGGGTGGAAGTCCTTCCTCTTGAGTTGGACTTACCTGCCTGGTCCCCCAATATTTCCAAATTATCTCTTGTCTTTTCTATTTCATTTGTGTGTGGCTCCTCTTCCAGATATTGAACCCTGAACCATGCGGGACATGGAGGGAAACATTTACGACAACCTAGTGAGAAAATTTTGAAGGGAAACACTGAAAAATAGAAGCAAGAAATTTTCAAAACCATTTTAAGAAAGAAAATGCAAAAACAACAATAACAAAACAACAACAACCTGTCAAAGTCAGGAAAAAAAAGGCAAGAAAATATGGCAGATCAAAACATAAAATTATAGTCCTGGTCAGTTTGGTTCAGTGAATAGAGCATTGGTCTACAGACTGAAGGGTCCTAGACTCCATTCCGGTTAAGGGCATGTACCTTTGTTGTAGGCTGGATCCTCCAGCCCTGGTTGGGGCATGTGCGGGAAGCACTCAATTGATGTGTTACTCTCATATCGATGTTCCTCTCTCTGTGTCTCTCCCCCTCCCTTCCACTCTCTCTAAAAATCAATGGGAAAAACTCAAAATTCCTTATTTTACCTGCTCCATGCGTGCTAGACTCCAGCCTCCTAAGAGGGATCACTCGGAGCCCTGTGGTGGTCTCTGCCCACCAAGGGGTCTGCTGCTGGGAAGAGCTTCTGCGCGGGAGAAAAGCTGGGGGTGGAGGAGTGGAGGGGTGGAGAAAGGCATTTTTGGTCCCTCCCCCCCCAGCATGATACCTTTGCCTTTCCCTCTCCTAAGCTCCAAGGGTTCTTCTTTTGCCTCTGTAACTTGTTTCCTGAGCCTATGCAGTCCAGCTGGCTCACTTCTACTACCTTGTAACTTTCTAAATAAACTTTCTCTTATAATTTGGGAAAAAAATCAATGGAAAATATCCTTGGATGAGGGTTAAAAACAAACACCCCCCCCCCCATAAAATTATATAGCAAAAATAAATTATCCTATCTAATAAAGAGGGGATATGCTAATTGACCCTCATGCCATCACAAAGATGGCAGTGCCCACAGCCAATAAGGAGGGACTATGCTAATTGACTGCCCCACCCTCAAAGATGGCGGCACCCACAGCCACAAGATGATGGTGCCCAATCCCTTCAGCCCCACCGGGTGCCTGCCTCCTGAGTTCCCCAGTCCCCCCTGCCTCCCAGCCACCCAGGGCTGGCCTGAGGCACAGGCAAGCCTCAGATGGCGGCTGCCCAGCCACCCAGGGCCAGCCCAAGGTGAAGGCAAGCCTCGGATGGTGGCTGCCCAGCCGCCCAGGGCTGCCCAAGGCTCTGGTAACCAGGGCCGGCTGAGGCTTGTGCTGCCGGCAGTGGCAGCAGCAGAGGTGTGATGGGGGCATCGCTTTCTCCTGATCGCCAAGTCATCTGCTGCCCTGAGGGCTCCCGGACTGTCAGAGGGGGCAGGCTGGCCTGAGGACCCCCCTCCAGTGCATGAATTTTCATGCACCAGGCCTCTAGTCCTATATAATAAAAGGCTAATATGCAAATTGACCAAATGGCAGAATGGCCAGTAGGTATGACGTGCACTGACCATCAAGGGGCATATGCTCAAAGCAGGAGCTGCCCCCTGATGGTCAGTGTGCTCCCACAGGGGGAACACTGCTCAGCCAGAAGCCAGGCTCACAACTGGCAAGTGCAGCAGCGGTGGCAGGAGCTTCTCTTGCCTCTGTGGCAGCACTAAGAACCCCTCAGCGGACATCACCTGAGGGGTCCCAGACTGTGAGAAGGCACAGGCCGGGCTGAGGGTCCCCCACCCCAGTGCATGAATGTCATGCACCAGGCCTCTAGTAGTATTAATAATATAATAAATGTGAATAGTAAATAGGTTTAATTCTACTAATAAATAAACAGAAAATCTTAGGTTGGGTAAAAAAAAAAATCCAGTAAGAAGCTGTTTATAAGCCATGGTCATATATTTAAAACAATACAACACCAAATCTATCTATCTATATAAAAGCCTAAGCAATCGTTACGACTGGTCAACCAGTCACTATGATGCCCAATGACCACTTATCCCTTCTGGTCAGGACTCATTTCACAATCATAAAAATGAGGAAGTTAGGAAGGCTGAAAGAAGCGGAAAGGGAGGAGGCATACACAGGAGGAGGAGAGCAAAACTGGCTTGATAGCTAACACCCCAAACACGCAGTCTCAGCCTGTGATCTGATTATTATTTAGTGCCCAAAGTCAAGGAAATGAGAGATCCCAGAGTATAGACTCCTGGGCTTTCAGACACAGAGACCAGCAGGACTCCAGTCATTTATTCGACTCCTCCCCCAGGCACCTCTACCCCACTCTCCAGGATTTCATTTTAACCAACTCTGCTCATTGCTGCACTGCAAACCCAAGAATCACAGCCTCCAGACTTTGCACAGGTAACTGGGCTGGGGATGCAGGTGAGACCAAGGGGACAGGGAGGGAGTTAGAGAAAGCAGGGAGAGGGGGCTGTGGGTCTCAAGAGAGATGGAATAGAAAGAGATATAAAAGGGCAGCTTGGAGATTTAGTGGCCAAGTGGGAATTTTAGACTCTGTTCACTTAACTGGATTCAGGTTGAAATATGACAGCCAAACCTCGGTCACAAACTGAGACTCACTCCGCCCCATCTCCAGCCCCATCTCTAGCCCCAGCCTAGCCTCAGTCCTAACCTCATTAGAAACACCATCTTCTCCTTTAACCCCCAAACGTAGCTTCAGCCCCAAAGTCAACATGAATCTTAACACAAGCCCCAAATTGACTCTCTTCTGTTTCCAGCTTCAGGTCCAAGCTGAAGTATTAACCAAGATCAAAGAAGGAGATGCAAACTCAATTGCATCCCCAATGTTAGACCCAATCCTAGTCCCATATTTAGCTCCAACTTTACCTTCACCTTCATTCCACACTCAATCTGACCCCAGCCCAGAGACCAATCCTGACCCCACTCCCAACCTCTGCTGCAAACCTAGGCCCATTCCCATTCCTCTCCCTAACCCTTGGCTCATCCTCAACCTGAACTTCTCTTACCTCGACATCATCCCTGACTTCAGCTCCAACCTCCTCCATCCCCTAACTCCGTGGTTGGCAAACTGCGGCTCGCGAGCCACACGTGGCTCTTTGGCCCCTTGAGTGTGGCTCTTCCTAAGCCTTAGGAGTACCCTAATTAAGTTAATAACAATGTACCTACCTATATAGCTTAAGTTTAAAAAATTTGGCTCTCAAAAGTAATTTCAATCGTTGTACTGTTGATATTTGGCTCTGTTGACTAATGAGTTTGCCGACCACTGGCCTAACTCCATCCCTAGCCTGGTCTCTGGCCCTGCCTCCATTTCAGAGTTGGTTCAAGGATGTCAGTGAAGTATGAAGACCTCCAGTCCTTGGAGAGTGAGAAGAAAAGCCAGGGTTCTAGAAATGGTAAGAGGAAAGGAGAAATGGTGTCTTCTAAAATACTTTTCTTAATATGTTTAGAAGGATATCTGTTGTCATGGTATATCTGCACCTCTACCATGTCCACTGCTGGGCTCTCCCACTCTGAGGGGTCACCTGTATGAAGAGGATTCACAATCCTCTGAAGGACAGGATCAGGGTGGACCAAAGCAGTCCTGGCTGCTATACCCTGGGGAAGGTCATGAGCATTTACACTGGGATAGTGAACAGTCATGCTTGGAAGAAAAACGGTGGCTAACCTGACAATACAGATAAGCACGAGCCTGCTGAGGGCCTGGCTGCCCCGGCTCCCTCTGTGTCCTCCTGCCCCCTGTTCCAGGCCTGATGATAAGACCTTACATGTCATCATCATGTGTTTCTGGAGGAGAGGGGGTCTGTGTGACTGAGAACTTGTGCTGGTCCATGAGGGGTGAGATGCCTGGGCATCCCCTGCACCACAGCCTCTCCCCAGCTTTACCTGCACCACTCTTCATCCCTGACAGGTCCCTGTGGCCCCTGCTCCTCCCCCGTGTCTCTCCTGTCCTCAACCTCCATGTCCTGATGTCCTCTCCTCTTGCAGGGCTGCCTCCTCCCCCAGCCTTCCTGCAGCATCTCTGCTCTGGCCCCTGGCCCCTTCTGCTCTCTCTGGGCCTCATCCTTCTCCTGATGATTGGCATCTGCGTGATTGGATCCAAAAGTGAGTGTCCCAGGATGGGCAGGGAAGGGGGCGATAGTGGGGCACAGTAACCCAGGCACTGATGATGATCATGGTGGGTAAAGGCGGCTGCTGGCTCTGTTGCTTACTCATGGGTAATGTAGTCCAAGTGCCTAACCTCTGGAAGCCTGAGTTTCCTCTCTGCAAGCTTGGATAACAACAGCGCCTGTCCCTTGAAGTGGGGTGGCTGTGAGGACCCAATGAGCCAATGTATGTCAAGTGCCCTGCTGAGTGTCAGCACAGACAGGACTGAGCAATCTTAGCTCTCATTGTCCCACCTGCCTGGTCAGATGCCAACATGCGGAGGGACCTGGAGACCCTGAGAGCAACTTTCAGCAACTTCACCTCCAACACGATGGCTGAGGTCCAGGCACTGCACTCCCAGGGTGAGCCTGGCTGGAAGGGGCTCAGGATGGTTGGGGTTGTGGTGGGGGAGGGGGAGCTGGATCCTGAGCACTGAGTCCCCATGTCCTCCAGGTGGCAGTATGCAAACAACAATAACATCTCTGAAAGCTGTGGTGGAAAAGCAGGAGCAGGAACTGCAAGCAGGTGAGAGGCCCTCCAGGAGTGAGTGTGGAAGGGTGGGGGCCCGGCTCTCAGGACAGAGGTGGGGTGGGCGCAGGCTGGGGTGCTGAGTGCCCTCCCCTCCAGCCCGTAGCCTGAATGACAAGGTGTTTTCTCTGGAGAGCAAGCTGGAGAAAGAGCAGCAGGAACTCAAAGCAGGTCAGGCCCCTTCTCCCCTCCCCTGGGCCTGATGTGGTGGGAGAGCATGGAGGGCCCTGAGCCGGCCCCCCTGCATTGTCCCCACTGCCCTTCTGTGTGCCCCAGGTCATTCTGAAATGCTCCTGCAAGTCCAGCAACTCGTCAAAGGCCTGAACTCCCTGAATTGTCAGATGGCTGCGCTCAAGAGCAATGGTGAGTGGTGGAGGGCAGTGCCTAGCCCTATATTCTGCCCATGTTGGGCAGCATATCAGATCATCCTCCCTTTCCACCTCAGACTCTCAGAATACCTGCTGTCCCATTAACTGGCTGAAGCATGAAGGCAGCTGCTACTGGGTCTCTGGTACTGGGAAGCCCTGGCCCGAAGCCGAGAAGTACTGCCAGCTGCAGAATGCCCACCTGGTTGTCATCAACTCCAGAGAGGAGCAGGTGAGGGCTCAGGTCTGAGCTCAGGTCCTGAAAACTGGCCCCACTAAAGAAACGGTTCTCCACTCTTGCTGCACACTGGTATCACCAGGGAGCTTTAAGACCATGGCAATGTGAGCCACACCTGAGGGATTTATAATCATGGGCCACACAATGACATTTCAGCAAAGATGGACCAAAGAGATAACAGTCGTCTCATAAGATTAGATTAGAGCCAAAAATTCCTTTCACCTAGTGGGCAGTAGCTGTCATGATGTAGCGTAGCACATTGCTCAGGTGTGTGTGCTGATGCTGGTGTGAACAGACCTACCTCACTGCCAGTCATATGTATAAAAGCACAGCACTTACAATTATGCACAGTACAGTGTACTTGCAAATGGTAATAAACAACTGTTACTGATTTATGCATTTATGATACTACTAGAGGCCCGATGCATGAAGATTCATGCACATGAAAAGGGGATTGATTAGAGGAAATATTGTAATATTGCTATTTGTCCTTTTTCTATAATAGAAGTATCAGAGATGTAAGAAAATTATTAAAATGTATATGAAAATCTTCCTCCTGTCAGAGCCTGGGGTGCACCGCAGGACCCAGAGACAAGTCGCTGCCCACCCATGGCACCTCAAAATCGCACAAGACCCAGACCCAGCTGGCCCCACCCCCGTTGGGCGAGATCCAGACCTGGCTGGCCCCACCCTTGTCAAGCCCCGCTGGGCAAGGGGCGCAGCCTCAGGTCCCCTGGCCTGGTGCCAGGTGGGGTGTGTGGCCTCAGGTTCCTCATCAAGCCATGCCAGGCGTGGGGCACGGCCTGAGATCCCCCACCCTGGTGCCAGGGTGGGAGGCATGACCTGAGGTACCCGGTCAAGCCCCACTGGGTGGGGGGCACTGCCTCAGGTCCCTGCTGATTGCTTGTTAAGGCTCATTAGGGGAGCTGGCCTCCGCTGTGGGTGCAGCCATCTTGTATTACAGAAACCCCTCCTCCACTGTGGGTGCCACCACCTTTGTGATGTTGTGATGGTCAATTTGCATTTTCCTGCTTTATTAGATAGGAAACTATTATTATGCTAGAGTGTATTCTTTCTACTTATAAAAAAAAGTTTGTTGTTTAAACGTATGCTTTGTTTTGCTGGCAGCAGCCTCATATCATATACCTTGTGTTTACTGTGTCTCTTTTGTGCATCCTTTCCTTTTGTGTTTGATTTTATCATCTCTTGTGGTTTTGTAGAGTAACACACCACACAGGCTGATAACCTAGGAGCAATAGGCCATGGCCTAGGTGTGCGGTAGGCTATCCCATCCAGCTTGTTAAGTGCACTCTATGACAGTGATGGCGAACCTATGACACGCGGGTCAGAGGTGACACGTGAACTCATTTTTTTGGTTGATTTTTCTTTGTTAAATGGCATTTAAATATATAAAATAAATATCAAAAACCTAAATCTTTGTTTTACTATGGTTGCAAATATCAAAAAATTTCTATATGTGACACGGCACCAGAGTTAAGTTAGGGTTTTTCAAAATGCTGACACACCGAGCTCAAAAGGTTCGCCATCACTGCCCTATGATGTTCGCACAATGATGGAATCGCCAGTCTCTGTTGTTAAAGCTGAGTTTGATGGCAATTGGCCTGGGCATTGGGATAAACATCCCAAATCCCCTCAACTGATATAATGAACGTGTAAAGTTCAGAACTCCTCGTCCAAGGAGTTGGGGAGGACATTATTGTCATTCTGTCGTCCCAGACTTTTGTCCAGAAGCACATAGGCTCCTCATACACCTGGATGGGCCTCAGTGATCCTGAAGGAGCCTGGAAATGGGTGGATGGAACAGACTATGAGACCAACTTCAAGTGAGTACATTTGCTTTCTGTGCTCTTCCTTCCCCTTCAGCTCTGCTCCTCGAGGATCTGACCTACAGCCTCTTCTCCCCACCCCCACTCTGTTCCATCTGACTTTCCCAACTTGCTGTTGCCCTTCCCCCTCAGGAACTGGAAGCCGGGCCAGCCAGACGACTGGCAGGGGCATGGGCTGGGTGGAGGTGAGGACTGTGCCCACTTCCACCCGGATGGCAAATGGAATGACGACGTCTGCCAGAGGCTCTACCGCTGGATCTGTGAGGCCAGCATAGGAGTGTCTTAGAGCTGCTTCCTGTGGACCATTGAGCCATGGACATGGCAGGGATGGGGGAGGGATTCTTCCCCAGACACCCCTAACAAGATCTCTGTGGGAGAGAAATGAGCCCTGGGAGATTGGAGCACTGCCATCATTTTGAATATTTTTCTCCTTAACTTTCAAAGATTGTATAGAGTTCCTAAGGTGTTTTTAAAAATTAAATTTCAGCTTGATTGAGGTATAATTGACATATAAAACTTTAAGTTATTTAAAGTATACATGGTTGTGATTTGACATATATAGTAAAGGAAAGACCCCATCTAGTTAATGAACACATCTATAATTTTACATATTAATTTTTTGTATGAATACTTAAGTCCTATTTTCTTCGCAAATGTCACTTATACTATAGAGTGTTATCAACTATAGTCACCAAGTTTTACATTAGAGCCTCAGACCTATTCATTTTATAACTAAAAGTTTGTACCCTTTTACCAACCTCTCCATATTTTATACCCCCACCACCCAGGCAACCACTTTTCTACTATTTCTTACTATGAATATGATATTTTCAGATTCCACATATAAGTGATGCCATGCAGTATCTGTCTTTCTTGGTCTGGCTTATTTCACTTGGTATAATGCCCTCAAAGCCCACTCATGTTGTGGCAAATGGCAGGATTTCCTTCTACCTCGTGAATGAATAATATTTCATTGCTCATATATACCACATCTTCTCTATCTATTCATCCACTGATGAACACTTAGGTTGTTCCCATATCTAGGCTATTGTTAATAATGCTACAATGAACATGGGATGCAGATAAACCATTTTCACTTCATTTGCATATATTCCCAGATGTGGGATTGCTGGATCATATGGTAGTTCTATTTTTAATTTTTGCAGAAAGCTCCATATTATTTTTCATAGTGGTTGCCCCAATTTACATTCCCACCAGTAGTACATAAGAGTTCCCTTTTGCTTTGCCAACCCAGATTTGTAACCTTAAAAATAAACTTTATTGAGATACAATTCTTACATAGTAAAATGAACTCATTGAAAGAGTAGAGATGACTTTTGAGAAATATAAATACCTACGTAACTACCACTCCAACAAGGTGTAGAAAATTTCCTTCATCTCAAAAAACTCCCAGAATTTCATATAAATGAAACCATAGAGTATATTCTCTTTTGTGAAACCTTATGCATTACACACAGACTAATTGTTAGCAACCATAAAATAACAGAATGAAGAAGCTAGGTGAGGCCTGGGAAAGTCCTATGTCATAGTGAAAAGAGCATTTTCTTTCCTATAGATTGAGTTCCATTATTTTCTGTCACTTAAAAATGTTTAAACTTAGGGTGATAATGAAAGATGATTCTTTAACTTCTTTGAATATCCCAAAGTTGCTAAGAGAAGCAGATAACAGCCCCAGTTGTATTGGTTAGTTATTGTTAACAATCTACCGCAATTAGCGGCTTAAAACAATAAACATCTGTTATAGCCCATGAGTCTATAGATCAACTGGGTGTTTTTTGGTCTGACAAGGCTTGACTCACCTTAGATGGTCTCGTTCATGCATTTGAGGCCAGCTGGTGGGTTGGCTGGGAGCTGGTCTAGGACAGTGTCACTTCCGTGACTGACATTTGCCTGGCTACAGGCTGGGACAATGGGATGACTGGGTCATTCTAGCCTAGCCTGGGCTGATTCGCATTCTGCCTTTGGACAGGGTTCCAAAAGAGTAACTGGAAGAGTGCAAGGACTCTGCAGTCTTAGTTTTGGAACTGAAGCATCACTTCTGTTAACTCCTGTTGGCCAAAGTAAATCATAAGGCAGCCCCGCTTCTAGGAGTCAGGAAATAGAACACCTTTTGATGGGAGGAGCTACAAAGTCACAATGTGGAGAGAATGGATATAGGGAGGCATGGAGATTGCTATGTTTTTCAATCAATTTGGCATACAGGGGAAGCATATTGGGACACCCTGTAAAGAACCAGCTCATAACTAAGGGTTCCCATTAAGAGAGGCCAGGACCCATGCATTGTGGTATTACTTGCACCCAGACAATTGCCTGGCATATAGAAAGGTGTCAATTAAAATTAATTAACAATACAGAGGCTCAGCTGGCATGGCTTAGTGGTTGAGAGTCAACCTAGGAACCAGAAGTTCATGGTTCGAATCCCAGTCAGGGCATATGCCTGAGTTACAGGCTCGATCCCCAGTTTGAGGCGATGCAAGAGGCAGCTGATCAATGATTCTCTCTCATCATTGATGTTTCTCTCTCTCTCTCCCACTCCTTTCCTCTCTGAAATCAATAAAAATATTAAAAAAATAAAGAGGTTGATATCAGAGGGAAAGTATGGGAAGGACAAAATTATCCCCTGGAGGCAGCACATCTTCACTTTTCCCTGCCCACCAGCATCACATGAAAATCATCAGACTGGGTACCTGATGAATCACTGAGAACCTTCTTCATGCAAGTCCCATACTGCCAGAAGCTCTTTCAGTGACTGAACCTAACAGGCAGCCAGAATGCAGAGGCAGTGGAAGCACATCTTGGCGTGTCTTAGGCCTTTTGCTGACCTGTTCCTTGATGATGTTGGAAGCCAGCTTTGGTGCACATCTTGACCCCTGCCATGCACACCCAGGCCCAACAGAGACAGCCACAAATGGTGTATTGCTTTGTTTCTCTAAACAGGTAGCCCAGGGCCAGCCACAGGCAGCATCTGACATCAACATGCACTGGAGTCCCTCCCAGGATGTCCCAGAAGAAACATCCAGTGGTGGGCTTCAGACCACATCAGAGCAGGACCCACTTAGCTCCATAAGCAGCATATTCAGAGGGAGATCTCAGCAGGCAGCAGACGCTGCTGGGGTGAATTCCACTTAATGTGGTCAGCACCCAGCCAGCATCTCATACTCTATGGTTGAGATTAATTCTCACAGTCAGCCAGTCTGAGGTTCAAGCTTATACACGGAGGGGCCAAGAGCAATCAAAACTCAACTACAACAGGAGAGCTTACATAACCCACACAAGGAACATTCCCAGAGCACCTTGCTCAGGTTATAAGGGAGACTGTGTAACTGAGCCCCACAGGACAACTACTACATAAGACCACCATACCAAGACTGGAAATCATAGCAGACCTGCCTAATGCATAGAAACAAATACAGAGAGGCAGCCAAAATGGGGAGAGACCTGCCAGCATTTCTCAGTGGTTAGAGCTTCAGCTCATACACTAAAGGGTTGTGGGTTCAATTCCTGGTCAAGGGCACGTACTTGGGTTGCAGATTCAATCCTGGCCCAATTAGGGGCACATGTGGGAGGCATCCAATTGATGTCTCTCTCTCACAATGGTGCTTTTCTCTCTCTCTTCCCTCCCCATTCCCTTCCACTCTCTCTAAAAATCAGTGGGAAAAATATCCTTGCGTGAGTATTAACAACACCAACAAAAAATTAAAAATGGGGAGACAAAGAAACATCCCCAAATAAAAGAACAGGAGAAATTCCCAGAAAAAGAACGAAATGAAATGGAGGCAAGCAATCTACCAGATACAAAGTTCAAAACAATGATTATAAGGATGCTCGAGGAACTTAGGGGAAGAACGGATGAACTCAGTGAGAACATAAACAAAGAGATAGTAAGCATAAAAGAGCACATAGAAACTATAATAAAGAACCAGTCAGAAGTGAAGAATACAATATCTGAAATGAATTACACTTCAAAGGAAGGTATAAATTGTGGGTTAGGTGAAGCAGATGATCAAATCAGTGACTTGGTAGACAAGGTAGCAGGAAACATCCAATCAGAACAGAGAAAGAAAATAATAATTAAAAAAATAAGGATAGTCTAAGGCAGTGGTTCTCACCCTGTGGGTCGTGACCCCTTTGGCAGTTGAATGACCCTTTCAGAGGGGTCGCCTAAGACCATCCTGCATATCAGATATTTACATTACGATTCATAACAGTAGCAACATTACAGTTATGAAGTAGCAACGAAAATAATTTTATGGTTGGGTCACAACATGAGGAACTGTTTTTAAAGTGCCAGAAGGCTGAGAACCACTGGTCTAAGGGAGCTCTGGGACACCATGAAGGATAACAGTATGCACATCATAGGGGGAGGAAAAGGAGAAGAAAGCAAGAAATGGAGAACCTTTTTGAAGAAATAATGACAGAAAACTTCCTAAACCTGGTGAAGGAAAAAGACACACAAGTCAAGGATGCAAAGAGAGTCTCAAATGAGATGAATCCAAAGAGGTTCACAACAAGACACATCATAATAAAAATGTCAAAGGTTACAGACAAAGAAAGAATTAAAAGCAGCAATAGAAAGACAGTTAATTACCTAAAGGGAGCTCCCATAAGACTGTCAGCTAATTCCTCAACAGAAACATTTCCAGCCAGAAGGGATTTCCATGAAATAGTCAAAGTTATGAGAAACAAAGACCTACAACCAAGACTACTCTAACCAGCAATGCTATTATTTAAAACTAGAGGCCCAGTGCACGAAATTCGTGCACAGGTAGGGTCCCTAGTGGCTGCTGGCTGCCGGCCGGGGCCTCTCTTCACTACGTGCCGCCCCCTGGTGGTCAGCCCACGTCATAGCGAGCGATCGAACTTCCAGTCGGTCGAACTCCCAAGAGGACACTCTGCACATTAGGCTTTTATATATACAGACAAGAGGCCCAGTGGATGAATTTGTGCATGGGTTGGGTCCCAGCTGCCCGAGGTGCAATGGCGGGTGGAAACTGTGGGCCCCGGCCGCCTGCGGTGCTGCGGTGGGAGGGAGCTGTGGGAATAGAGCTATGCTGCCATCTGACTGGCCTCTGGGTTCCTCCCCTTGCCCGCAGGATCTGTAGAACCGGAGCCATGCTGTGATGGGACTGGACCCTACCTGAGGGGTCCCGGATTGTGAGAGGGTGCAGGCTGGGATGAGAGACACCTCCCCACCCCACCCCCCAAGTGCACGAATTTTCGTGCACCGGGCCTCTAATATTATATATTTCTTACTCATTTATTGTATCTGTCACCCACCAGAATAGAAGTTCTATGAGGGCAGGACCACTTTTATCTGTTCATAGTTCACACTGTTCTCCCTTTGCCTAAAACTAGGGTGAGTGTCTGGGAGGGAAAATCCTGTGTACTAGCCCTTTAAAAAAGGGGCTTTGTCCCTGGGCGGTTCAGGTCTCTGACTACTAGAAGCACAGATGCTGGTTGGTGCATGGTGGCTATTGCCAGTTCTGGCTGTCCAGGTTGGTGTGCCCTGCCTGGTGTCCAGGCCTCTCTCCTCTCTGGGGGAACTCTCTGCTCCCTTGGCCTGCAGCTCCTGGTGCTGGGCCAGTGCCCATTGGCTTCCTACCTTTCCTACCAGTTTTGAGGAGGTCTCTGCCCTTCCTAGTTTAAATGTCTCCTCTTCAGCCAGTCTTCAGCTGACTATTCCCCAATTTCGTTCAGTTCTAGTTAAATTCTGGGAGGAGGTGGGAGAAAGATCCACCTACTTCACTGCCATCTTCCAATTCCTCCTCCCATGGTTCTGTGAGAACTGAATGGTTAATGTGATGCTCAATCAAAGCATCCTCCTGTCCCAATCTGGACAGGTATCCTACTGTCCTTCACCCTCTTCCCTCCTACTGGGAAGAGTGAGCAGAGCTAGGCCCGAGCTGGGGGAGCTTGGTGGCTCAGGCCCCAGAGGAAGCACAGATGCCAGGGACTTGGGTTACGATTGAGGAAGAACTGAGAAAAGGCTCCTCTGGATCTGGGTGTGCAATGGTGGAGGCACTATCAATAATGGAAAATTCTGATGCAGGAAGTGAAAGGTTGGGTGGGGCAAAGAAGAAGCAACAAACTGTACCTATGGACCCCTCTAGGAGGAGTTCCTCTCCACAATGGCAACAATGAGGAAGTCAAGGGAGTTCAATAGAAGTTGAAAAGGACCAGACACACCCTGGAGGAGCAGGGGTGAGGTGGGGGGCAGCAAAGCTGGCCTTATATATAACTTCTTCACTCACACAATCTCTGCCTGGGTTCTGATTATTATTTACTACCAAAGTTGAAGAAAAGGGAGATCCCAGGTTATAGACTCCTGGGCTTTTAGACACAGAGACCAGCAGGACTCCAGCCACTGACCTGACTCCTCCCTCTCTCACCTCTACCCCACTCTCCAGGATTTCATTTTATCCAACTCTGCTCATTGCTGCACTGCAAACCCAAGAATCACAGCCTCCAGACTTTGCACAGGTAACTGGGCTGGGGATGCAGGTGAGACCAAGGGGACAGGGAGGGAGTTAGAGAAAGCAGGGAGAGAGAGCTGTGGGTCTGAAGTGGGACGGAATAGGAAGAGATATAAAAGGGCAGCTTGGAGATTCAATGAGCTGGTGGAGATTTCAGATTCTATTCACTTAATTGGATTTGGATTGCCCCATCTCTAGCACAGTTCCAGCCCCATCTTCAGCCTCCAGCTTAGACGCAGCTCTAACCCCATTACAAACACCAGCACCAACCCAACTCTCTTCAATTTCCAACATCAACACCAAACTTAGGCCCCACTCCATTCACGGCATCAACATCAGTATTGACCCCATTCCTAGGAGGAGACACAACCTTACTTCATCCCCAATGTAAGACCCAGTCCTAGTAATACCTTTAGCTCCAACTCTACCTTTACCTTCAATCTCACATTCAACCCATCCCCAGCCCAAAGACCAATCCTGACCTTATTTCCAACCTCTGCTGCAAACCCAGGCCCATTCCCATTCGTATCCCTAACCCCTGACTCATCCTCAAACTGAACTTCTTCTCTTACCTCAACTCCAGCCCTGACTTCAGCTCTAACCTAGTCCCAGCCTTCCCTGTCTCCTATCTCCAGCCCCAGCCTGGTTACTGGCCCTGCCTCCATTTCAGCTCGGACAGCCTCAGAGTTGGTCCAAGGATGTCAATGAAGTATGAAGACCTCCAGTCCTTGGAGAGTGAGAAGAAAAGCCAGGGTTCTAGAAATGGTAAGAGGAAAGGAGAAAGGGTGTCTCCTAAAATACTCTCTTAATATGTTTAGAAGGATTTCTGCTGTCAGTGTATCTGCACCTCTACCATGTGTACTGTTGGGGTCCCCCACACTGCGGGTGTTAGGCTCTAGCTCCTGGTGGTTGCAATATGAAGAGGATTCGAGAAGGACAGGATCAGGGTGGACCAAGGCAGTCCTGGCTGCTATACCCTGGGAAAGGTCATGAGCATTTACACTGGGAGAGTGAACAGTCATGTTTGCAAGAAAAACGGTGGCTAACCTGACAATACAGATAAGCACGAGCCTGCTGAGGGCCTGGCTGCCCCGGCTCCCTCTGTGTCCTCCTGCCCCCTGTTCCAGGCCTGATAAGACCTTACATGTCGTCATCATGTGTTTCCGGGAGAGAGGGGGTCTGTGTGACTGAGAACTTGTGCTGGTCCATGAGGGGTCAGATGCCTGGGCATCTCCTGCACCACAGCCTCTCCCCAGCTTTACCTGCACCACTCTTCATCCCTGACAGGTCCCTGTGGCCCTCTGCTCCTCCCCTGTGTCTCTCCTGTCCTCAACCTCCATGTCCTGATGTCCTCTCCTCTTACAGGGCTGCCTCCTCCCCCAGCCTTCCTGCAGCATCTCTGCTCTGGCCCCTGGCCCCTTCTGCTCTCTCTGGGCCTCATCCTTCTCCTGATGATTGGCATCTGCGTGATTGGATCCAAAAGTGAGTGTCCCAGGATGGGCAGGGAAGGGGGCGATAGTGGGGTACAGTAACCCAGGCACTGATGATGATCATGGTGGGTAAAGGCGGCTGCTGGCTCTGTTGCTTACTCATGGGTAATGTAGTCCAAGTGCCTAAACTCTGGAAGCCTGAGTTTCCTCTCTGCAAGCTTGGATAACAACAGTGCCTGTCCCTTGAAGTGGGGTGGCTGTGAGGACCCAAAGAGCCAGTGTATGTCAAGTGCCCTGCTGAGTGTCAGCACAGAGAGGACTGAGCAATCTTAGCTCTCATTGTCCCACCTGCCTGGTCAGATGCCAGGATTCAGAGTGATGTGGAGACCCTGAGAGCATCTTTCAGCAACTTCACTTCCAACACGATGGCTGAGGTCCAGGCACTGCACTCCCAGGGTGAGCCTGGCTGGAAGGGGCCCAGGATGGGAGGGGTATTGGTGGGGGAGAGAGGGGGCTAAATCCTGAGCACTGAGTCCCCATGTCCTCCAGGTGGCAGTTTGCAAACAACAATAACATCTCTGAAAGCTGTGGTGGAAAAGCAGGAGCAGGAACTGCAAGCAGGTGAGGGGCCCTCCAGGAGTGAGTGTGGAAGGGTGGGGGCCGGGCTCTCAGGACAGAGGTGAGGTGGGCGCAGCCTGGGGTGCTGAGTGCCCTCCCCTCCAGCCCGTAGCCTGAATGACAAGGTGTTTTCTCTGGAGAGCAAGCTGGAGAAAGAGCAGCAGGAATTCAAAGCAGGTCAGGCCCCTTGTCCCCTCCCCTGGGCCTGATGTGGTGGGAGGGTATAGAGGGCCCTCAGCTGGGCCCCCTGCATTGTCCCCACTGCCCTTCTGTGTGTCCCAGGTTATTCTGAAATGCTCCTGGGAGTCCAGCAACTCGTTAAAGGCCTGAACTCCCTGCATTGTCAGATGGCTGCGCTCAAGAGCAATGGTGAGTGGTGTGTAGGGCAGCGCCTAGACCAGGAGTGGGCAAACTTTTTTACTCGAGGGCCACAGTGGGTTCTTAAACTGGACCGGAGCCCCGGAAAAAAAGCATGGATGGAGTGTTTGTGTGAACTAATATAAATTCAAAGTAAACATCATTACATAAAAGGGTACGGTCTTTTTTTTTTTTAGTTTATTCATTTCAAACAGACTGGATCCGGCCCGCGGGCCGTAGTTTGCCCACGGCTGGCCTAGCCCCATATCCTGCCCATGTCCCACTGGGCAGCATCTCAGAACCTCCCCACTCCCACCTCAGACTCTCAAAATACCTGCTGCCCCATTGGCTGGCTGGAGTATGAAGGCAGCTGCTACTGGTTTTCTCACTCTCCATCGACCTGGCCTGAGGCGGAGAAGTCCTGCCAGCTGAAGAACTCCCACCTGGTGGTTTTGAGCTCCTGGAAGGAGCAGGTGAGGACTGGGAGAGCTTGTTTGGGAGGCTGGTTGGTCTACTTGAAGTCACTGCCCTCATCGTCTCCCCCCAGAAGTTTCTTGAGCAACACATGTACCATATGGACATCTGGATTGGCCTTACTGAACAACATGATCCCTGGACATGGATGAATGGGATATTCTATAATACCAGCTTCTGGTGAGTGTGTGTGCTCTGTACTCTGTTCCTTTGGCCTGGGTCCTGCTATTCCTGCTGGGTGTTTTTGAGGGCAAGAGGGACTCCTCGGCTTGGCTGAGGGTCCGGCTTCCAGGGACCACATCTATCTGCTCTCATTAGGAACTGGAGTCCAACGCAGCCAGACAATTGGCACTACCATGGGCAAGAGTACTGTGCCCACTTCGGGACCGATGACCAATGGAAGAATTACCTTTGCATGATGTCCTTCCACTGGATCTGCGAGACAGAGCTCAACAGATCCAGCTCCTAGCCTCCTCTCCCCTAATCTATTTCAGGAATGCTTTCACCTGCTGAGGGAACCTGGGTGGGGATTCTTTTTCTGGGGGGCCTCCTGCATCACCCCAGGGGTTTTCATCTAGGATTTGAAGGGAAGGGGAGAGGACGATGTGTGAGGAATGCAGAATGATGTTCGATGGGGTGGGTAGATGAAAACCCATGCCACTCTCTGCAATTTGCAGGTTATTATTGTCAACTTTTTTAGAATAAAAAGAAGAGAAAGATACTAAACATTTTGTGTTGTCTGGTGGGTTAGGAATGTGCTGTGGCTTGTTGGCACTAGGAAGCCTTGTGCAGGCAGCAGGGCATTGGGAAAACTGTATGAGTTCTGGGTCAGATGGTGGGATTGGTTACTTACAGGGCAAGTAGCTCTGCTCTCTGAGTCTCAGCTGTAAAACAGTATTGTGGCTGGGACCATCCTCTTTCCAGAGCCTCTCAGAACAGAGCCACCCCTGTGTGCCGGAAGCCAACTCCAGGGTGTCAGCAGGGCTGAATCAGCTGGGAATGGCTGAAGGCATTTCCCCAAACCTGAAAAGGACGCATAAATGATTGTTTGCTGCCAGACTGCTGAGGGCATTGCAATCTACATGTTATTGCCTCCTGCTGGCCAAACACCTGAATAGCCGTAGGCAGTTCCCCCAATCTGACAATGGATTCTGTATACCAAACCTTGACTGGGAATTTAACGGTGACCTCCTGGTTCATAAGTCAACACTCACCATGGAGTCGCAACAGCCGGGCTTGCTTTGATTCAGGTCTTAAAATTAGCTAAGGATCTTGAAAATTATGTTTCAGCTGACACACCATAGAATTAAATTGTTATCAACAGAATATTTTAAAGATTATAATTCAATTTAGCTTAATACTTTTTTCAAATATTAAATGCTTGTCTTATACTCCACACTGATCAAATTAGGAAAAAGACATATAGCTGTTTATAAGCCAAAAAATTTATTAAACCAATTTGATCTTGTGGACTTAGATTTTTATGGAGAAATGCTTTTAAGCAAATGATTTCTGTGAGAGTGATGTTTCTACAAGTTTGAACATTCAGCATATTGAAAGTTGTTTCTATTAGAAGATTTCTGTTAGGTTAGGTGGCTCAGGAGGCGGCGAAGTAAATAAAGAGAGTTGATCAGAAAAGGAAGGAAGGAAGGAAAGTTTATTCTGCATCCCCGGGAGACCCACGTACCCCCAAGCACAGGGCAGGTGGATTCACGCCAACAGGGAGGGGAGCGATTTTTTTATACTGCGGTTGGGTGAGGGACGGGGACATGAGCTGAGGTATTCAGCTGAGGAAGTTTCAGCTGCAGGGGGTCAGCAAGGTATTCAGGAAGGAGTCAGTATCTGTGTGGGGGTCGTGGAGAAGCCAGTATCTCTGTCTGGCATGCTGATCTGTTAGAAATGCCAGGGGGAGTCCATTATCTCATCACACGTCTGCATGTATCCGATCCTGGGCTCTCTCCGACCTAACAATTTCTAGGACAATTAGATTTATGCAAGTGTGTTAGTAATCCAGAACATCTTTTTTTTTTTTTTTTTTTTAATATATTTTATTGATTTTTTACAGAGAGGAAGGGAGAGAGATAGGGAGTTAGAAACATCAATGAGAGAGAAACATCGACCAGCTGCCTCCTGCACATCTCCTACTGGGGATGTGCCCGCAACCCAGGTACATGCCCTTGACCGGAATCGAACCTGGAATCTTTCAGTCCGCAGGCCGACGCTCTATCCACTGAGCCAAACCGGGTTCGGCATCCAGAACATCTTTTATTCTCACACAATGAGAAATAATGACTTCTCTTAATTTCAGTCGCACAAAGACTCTGTAGCTGCCTGGCCAGCAGAGCTCAGTGGTTGATGTATGACCTATGAACCATGAGGTCACGGCCCCATCCCCAGGCAGGTCACATGACCAGGTTGCAGGCTCAATCTCCAAACTGGGGGGTGCAGGAGGCAGCCTATCAATGGTTCTCTCTCATCATTGATGTTTCTGTTATGCCCAGATTTCAGGATCCCCAAAAGACCACCAGGGAGCCAGCCGAGTCCAATGCAAAAGCAGAGAGTCTTTTATTCAAACCCGGGTTTGGCTCCCCTACCCTCCTTACCGACGCAGAGCAAGTGGCAGAGAGTGCCAGCCCTGTGGGGAGAGGGGTTTTATAGTAAGGGGAGGAGAGAGGACTGTGGGCCCTGCCGATTGGCCAGGCACAAGTCAGTGTCTCATTAGCACATGGCTGCTGCCCAAAAATGGAGGATTTGGGGCAAGATGGAGGGCGTAGCCCTCGCCCTTTCAGTTTCTATCTCCCTCTTCCTCTCCCTTCCTCTCTGAAATCAATAAAAAAAATATTTTTTAAAAAGTCTGCAGCTTCCATTCTACAACTTCAGCCTTGGGTCCAAAATAAACACAGAAATACAAGGACTCATTAATCCAAGAAAGTGAGGCAGGAACTGGGAAGAAAGTGAAGCAAGGACTGGGAGGAGGGCACAATGGCAGTTCAAGGTGGCACAGTAATACATAAACCAGGGTCCTGCACCTCTTGTGACTTTAAGGCTCACTTACTATCTCGCAAGAGTACTTCATTAAGAAGTCTGTTGCTTAATTTTTGGAAACCTCCCAAACTGGCCCTCAAATTATGAAAATGAACCCTCTATAATGGCAAAGGTCCTCTTCTGAAAAAAGGATTTTGGGCCCAAGAAGAAAGACAGCTCTGTGGGTGAGCATGTTAAAGTGTGTCTAAGTTGTCTTTGGGAAAAATGAATCTTAGCTAAGGACGAAATGAGACTGTGGAAGGAATGGTGTGGTATTTTATCTGTTTTTGTTTGAGTCTTTTACTGGTAGGGCTCATCAGCTATAAAGTACAGAAAAAACTGGAGCAAGGTTATGAAAAAAAAAAGAGCATTTGTTATAAGAATACAGAGGTGTCTCACAGAACCCAAGAGCAGGGTAGCATCTGAGGCCCTGAACAGAGTGGAAACAGGAGCAGGAACCCCTTTCTGGCTTTTTTTTTTTTTTACATTATTTACTTGATTTTAATTGCTTCAAATTCATTAATGCAAAAATAGTAATAACATACTATGGGGTTCATACAATATTTAGAATTATAATTAGTCCTTAATTGACAACAATAACAAATTATGGGAGAGCAGAAAAGAATACATTTTTAAAAATAATTCAATGCTTTAAAATTTTTATTTATTTATTTAACTGTATCTTTATTGTTGAAAGTATTGCAGATGTCCTCTTTCCCCCCAGTGGACGCCCTCCCTCTGCTCCACCTCCTCTTCCCCCCCCCCCCGCCCCCTCCCAGGCCTTCGTGCAGTATTGTCTGTGTGCATGGGCCCTGCACACATGCACATATGTTCTTTGGTTAGTCTCTTGTGGGAGCACTTCCTCCTGAGACTTTCTTGCTTTCTTGCAGCTGATCACCACTCTGCTTCATTCTTTGCTTCACTGCAGCCATCTTTGTTTCTGTGTCAATTTTTTTAGTCATTTAAAAATTTTCTACGTTTTTATGATGCTTTGACATCTGGCAGATAACCCCAATCTATATGAATTCTTTTCTTTAAAAAAAAATTTTTTTTATTGATTTCAGAGAGGAAGGGAGAGGGAGTGAGAGATAGAAATATCAATGATGAGTGAGAAATATTGATCGACTGCCTCCTGCACACAGCTTACTGGGGATCGAGCCCGCAACCCGGGCATGTGTCCTTGACCAGAATTGAACCTGAGACCCTTCAGTCTGCAGACTGACACTCTATCTGCTGAGCCAAACTACCTAAGGCTGAGTGCTCTTCTTGAGTGCCCCTTCACCTGGCTGGTGAAAAACCACCATGGGACCAATGCAAAAACAGAGGTAAAAATTATCTTTGAAAGAAATTTTACTTTAGAAAAATTTATTTGTATAGTCTGTCCTCAAGAAAAATGAAATAGGAGTTGGAAGACACAAAAGAAAATAGCAAAGAGTAAAACATTCCACAGTCAAAAGAAGAAATAAATAAAGAAGAAACCACAGAGAAAACTGAAGCTATAAAAATAACTTAAAATCACATAAACCTACATC
Organism: Myotis lucifugus; assembly: GCF_000147115.1. Classification (NCBI taxonomy): domain Eukaryota; kingdom Metazoa; phylum Chordata; class Mammalia; order Chiroptera; family Vespertilionidae; genus Myotis; species Myotis lucifugus. Next base: position 312,306 of record NW_005871682.1, on the reverse strand, counting down.
TGAAGTTTGGAGTAGGGACTTGAGAAAATATACATAATGCAGAGAGAAAAGGGTGGGGGGATATAAACTTAAATAACAGGAAGGTGGAGACTCTGTATGACAGAGAGTTGGAAATACAGAATTTGGGTAATAGTCTCCAACTAGAAGAAAATAACAAATGTAGTAGAAAACCCCCCATTCAATCATATGACATAAGCCTATTAAAATGGAAATGGGAATATATGTTAGTCACAATATTTAGAAAACCTGAAATATAGGCATTAGACATATTCGAAGAAAACCATAACCCTAGTGAAGGACATAAAGAAAGATCTAAACACATAGATAATCATATTCTACTATTGGGTGGGAAGATTTAATTTAATAAAACTGTCAATTCTCCCAGTATGTAAGTATAATGCCATCCCAACTAGAACACAAACTGGGTTTGAAAGGGTGAGGGCTACGCCCTCCATCTTGCCCCGAATCCTCCATTTTTGGGCAGCAGCCATAGCCATGTGCTCAGCAAGGAGCTACTTCCTGGAAGCCCAAGCCTCTGCTAGCCACACCTAGGATTTCTTTAAACTAACCAATGATAATCAAGGGAAGTGCGCGCCATAGATATGACCACATCCTGTGTAACAAGACACCGACTTGCGCCTGGCCAATCGGCAGGGCCCACAGTCCTCTCTCCTCCCCTTACTATAAAACCCCTTTCCCCACAGAGCTGTCTCTCTCTCTGCTTCCTGCCACTGCGTTGGCGAGGTGGGGGGCCGAGCTAGCTCGAATAAAGACTCTTATGCTTTTGCATCGGACACTGCTGGCTCCCTGGTGTGGTGTTTTGGGGATCCTGAAATCTGGGCATAACATTTGGGGGCTCGTCCGGAATCCCCAAGACCCTCGAGGGACCCCTGATCTGGAGAGTCTGACTGACCGCGGTAGGTGTCTGTGTGTTGTGTATTCTGTTCTCTGTGTTATATGTTCTGTCCTGTGTTGTGTGTTCTGTCCTGTGTGAGCTCACTTCTGAAATTCTGTAGTGCCCGAAGCGGTCTAGGTGGATGCACTGCTGAAGGACCACGGGCCGGGGGAGTCAGAAGACGTTCCCCTCCCCCTCTGGAGGGATGTGGAATCCCCTCACTTCAGGAGGGACGTGTATTCCCCTTGAGGATTGGAGACGAGGTGGGTCGCTCCCGCCGGTTGGCATACGGCCATCTTCTAGCTTTCGGTTTTGCTTCCATGGAGTTGGAAGGCTGTTTTGGTTTTCGCTTCCATGGAGTTGGAAGACTGCACTTTGGGGCCCTTTTGGTTGTCTGTTTTTTTGTTTTTCTGTTTTATTCTGTGGACTTACTGGATGGACATTATGGGACAGACTCAAACTACTCCTTTCAGTATTATGATTGATCATTTCAAAGAGATTAGGAGAGGCTATAGAGCTCCCTCAGGAATTGGGAAATTGTTAGGAATTGGATGGATTGTTTAAACTCTGAATGAATGTCTGGTGAAAGTGTGTGAGTGTGGAGGAAGGGGGCCTGCCCTCTCCTCTTTTTTGTGTGGCTCCACGACTTCGGTCAGGCGGGCATCTGAGTGAGGATCTGTGAAAACAGGTCACCCCCTCCCTTGTCTGTCTCTCGTCACCCCCTCCCTTGGGGTCGGGACAAAGTTTGTTTGTATAAAAACTTATGTATAGGTATTTTGAAGTGAAATAATGCTGAAATATTGCTAGAGGACAGAATTGAATCTGTGGTTGATTATGTCTTGCATTTTTGAAGTTTATTCTTAAAAATGTTACTGATTGAGAAATGCTGAATATTTGACTTGCCAGCTAAAAGTTTAAGGTTCGGATTGAATTGGGAAAAATTGTGTAATTGTGGTAACTAAATGCCTTTGCTTATTGGTCTGATTGAGAAGGGAGGATTGATTTTGTGACCTCAACTGAAGATTTTTGATGCAAGGACCAGTTTAAATTTAATTGATATTCTTTAAGATAATTATAAAAGGTATAAACAGCTAATGAGATTTCAGTTTGTCTGCAATATAATGTTGGCCATCTATCTTTTAGGGATCTTGGTTTGCAAAAAACAGTGTAGACAGCTACCATTTTGGGCTGCATGACTTGGCAGCCGCCATGTCAGCAACATGTCTTGCCGCTCCCCTGGGGGCCGCCATCTTGAAACAGCAAAGGCCCCTCCCTCTGATTTAGTCAATCACAGAAGGAGTGTCTGCTCACTGAGGCAGGCTGGGATTTCAGGGGTGGAGCTTTAAGGCGGAGCTTTACTACAGAAATGTGGATGGGGCAGGAAGTGTGCTTGCCTCTCGGATTTATTTAATACTATTTTTAAGCTAATCTCTTAAATCTAGAAAACCCTGCTTTCCTTAAACTGAGCACAGGAAACCAAGATGGCGGCATAGGTTAACGCCGGAGTTTGCTGCCTCTAACAACCACTTCAAAAATACAACTAAAAGACGGAACGGACATCATCCAGAACCACAGGAAGGCTGGCTGAATGGAAGTTCTACAACTAGGAGGAACCGAGAATCAGAGGAGGCGCAGTGCTGAAGTAAAATACTAAGGTGCGGAGTGCACACGGCGCGGGCTGGTGGCTGAGGGTGTGGTTGTCTGTTTCAATCCGGAGGGAGCCTCAGACTCTGAGCTCCAGATCCGGGCGAGTCTCTAGGGACCCAGACTCAAACGGGAGAAGCAGGACTGTCTGGCTACGGTCCCTCCGAGGTTTGCAGCTGTTGCTGGGACAGAGAGGCAGAGCCCCTGGGGACGGACTGAGAGCAGCCATAACTGCTCCCTCCTCCGCCCTGTTGATCCCGTGGGACCCGCCCCGCCCAAGCCCTGCACAGAGCCATTTGCCGGATAGCCTCAGGCAAAGGCTAGATTAGCACAGCCAGTCGGCCTGGAGGTCAAATCCCTCTAGTATTAACTATAACAATCAAGGCTTAACTACAACAAAGACCACTAGGGGGTGTACCAAGAAAGCGTAAAAAATGCGGAGACAAAGAAACAGGACAAAACTATCAAGGGAGGATATTGAGTTCAGAACCACACTTTTGAGGTCTCTCAAGAGGCTTCTAGAGTCTGTCGATAAACTTGATGAGTTGTACAGGAAATCTAATGAGACCCTCGATAGTGTGATAAAGGACCATCTAGAAAGTAAGCATACACTGACTGAAATAAAGAATATTATACAGACTCCCAACAGCAAACCAGAGGAGCGCAAGAATCAAGTCAAAGATTTGAAATGCAAAGAAGCGAGAAACACCCAACCGGAAAAGCAAAATGAAAAAAGAACCCAAAAATACGAAGATAGTGTAAGGAGCCTCTGGGACAGCTTCAAACGTACCAACATCAGAATTATAGGGGTACCAGAAGATGAGAGAGAGCAAGATATTGAAAACCTATTTGAAGAAATAATGACAGAAAACTTCCCCCACCTGGTGAAAGAAATAGACTTACAGGTCCAGGAAGCACAGAGAACCCCAAACAAAAGGAATCCAAAGAGGACCACACCAAGACACATCATAATTAAAATGCCAAGAGCAAAAGACAAAGAGAGAATCTTAAAAGCAGCAAGAGAAAGAAACTCAGTTACCTACAAGGGAATACCCATACGACTGTCAGCTGATTTCTCAACAGAAACTTTGCAGGCCAGAAGGGAGTGGCAAGAAATATTCAAAGTCATGAATAGCAAGAACCTACAACCAAGATTACTTTATCCAGCAAAGCTATCATTCAGAATTGAAGGTCAGATAAAGAGCTTCACAGATAAGGAAAAGCTAAAGGAGTTCATCACCACCAAACCAGTATTATATGAAATGCTGAAAGGTATCCTTTAAGAAGAGGAAGAAGAAGAAAAAGGTAAAGATACAAATTATGAACAACAAAAACACATCTATCAACAAATGAATCTAAGAATCAAGTGAATAAATAACCTGATGTACAGAATGAACTGGTGATTATAATAGAATCAGGGACATAGAAAGGGAATGGACTGACTATTCTTGGGGGGAAAAGGGGTGTGGGAGATGCGGGAAGAGACTGGACAAAAATCGTGCACCTATGGATGAACACAGTGGGTGGGGAGTGAGGGCGGAGGGTGGGGTGGGAGCTGGAAGGAGGGGAGTTATGGGGGGAAAAAAGAGGAACAAATGTAATAATCTGAACAATAAAGATTTAATTAAAAAAAAAGTTGGATAAAAAAAAAAGATAAATAAACTGAGGACAATTAAAGGTTATATGTTCGCTCCCTAAACAAAAGTTATATCAAAGTCTTTAAAAGGGACTGATAGCAGTAATCCAATTTCTAAAGTGAGGTATGGTGACAACTGTGGTTTAGATAACATGCCTAAGTTTAACCTAGGTTACCCAAGGACTCTAGATAATGTGTTTACCCAAAACTGTAATTTAGATTGCATGCTGTCTCTGCTTCTGTAAATTGCTTTTTTTTTGAAAACTAGGTTCCTCATTCCAAACCTTGAAATGTAGTCAATACCTTTGTGATTTTTTGACTGCCTCTGTCCAGGGACTTGTTGTGATTCAAAGTTTTTAATGGGAAATGTTATCTGTCTTTATTGCTTAAATATGTGTCTTTGTTGTTTAAAATTGTTTAGCTAGTGAAATTTCTGTTTGTGTCTCTTAAAAATATGAATGTATTGCTACTGATTGGGACATTCTTGGGTGGTCTCACAGCTCCACAGGGTGGAGAGATTTACTGGCCCTGACCCTGCCTGTGACTGTGTTTTGTTTGACTTGCTGTTCTGAAAGCATCTGTAACTGATTTCAGGTGACCTCCAGGCTTTCTGTCTGCAAGCCCATTGTTTAAAGGGAGACAAGCAACCCGCCTGGGCTGAGACAAGGGGGGCGGGGGTGTTAGCAGTTCTGAAGTCACAACACCGCCCAGCTCCTGAACAACCTGCTTGAATCCATGCCACTGCGAGAGGGCAGCAGCTTCCGGGATTTGCTGGGGGACACCCTGGCCGGGCCCCCGGGAGACCCGAGGCGAAGCAGCTGGCTCACAGGAGGGGGAGCCTGGCTCAGAGACTGGCTGAGGCCTCGTTGGGTTGGGAGAACCGGAGGGTGCGTATTGAACTTGTAGACTGCAGTTTGCTGGGCACAGATCTAAGCCCAGTTGTATAGGGGTCGAGCTACCTGTGTGCAGCAAAACAACTTCCCAGAAGGAGGGAAGAGGGTGAAGGACAGTAGGATACCTGTCCAGATTGGGACAGGAGGATCTGGGGACATGAACAAACTTTGAGCAACACATTAACCATTCAGTTCCCACAGAACCATGGGAGGGGGAATTGGAAGATAGCAGTGGAGTAGGTGGATCTTTCTCCCACCTCCTCACAGAATTTAACTAGAACTGAACCATACTGGGGAATAGTCACCCTAAAATACCAGCTGAAGACTGGCTGAAGAGGAGACTTTTAAACTAGGAAGGGCAGAGACCTCCTCAAAACTGGTAGGAAAGGCAAGGAGCCCAATGGGCGCTGGCCCAGCACCCAGGAGCTGCGGGCCAAGGGAGCAGAGGGTTCCGCCAGAGAGGAGAGAGGCCTGGACACCAGGCAGGGCACACCAACCTGGACAGCCAGAACTGGCAATAGCCACCACACACCAACCAGCATCCGTGCTTCTAGTAGCCAAAGACCTGAACAGCCCAGGGAGAAAGCCCCTTTTTTAAAGGGCTGGTACACAGGATTTTCCCTCCCAGACACTCACCCTAGTTTTAGGCAAAGGGAGAACAGTGTGAACTGTGAACAGATAAAAGTGGTCCTGCCCTCATAGAACTTCTATTCTGGTGGGTGACAGATACAATAAATGAGTAAGAAATATATAATATTAGAGGCCCAGTGCACGAAAATTCGTGCACTTGAGGGGTGGGGTGGGGAGGTGTCTCTCAGCCCAGCCTGCACCCTCTCACAATCCGGGACCCCTCAGGTAGGGTCCAGTCCCATCACAGCATGGCTCCGGTTCCACAGATCCTGCGGGAGGGGGGAGGGACCCAGAGGCCAGTCCGATGGCAGCATAGCTCTATTCCCACAGCTCCCTCCCACCGCAGCACTGCAGGCGGCTGAGGCCCACAGTTCCCACCCGCCATTGCACCACGGACAGCTGGGACCCAACCCATGCACAAATTCATCCACTGGGCCTCTAGTCCTATATAATAATAGAGAAACATGGTAACTAACCGTACCTCCGCTACCCTTCCCATTGGCTAATCAGCGAGATATGCAAATTAACTGCCAACCAAGATGGCAACCTGGTGAAGGAAAAAGACACACAAGTTCAGGATGCAAAGAGAGTCCCAAATGAGATGAATCCAAAGAGGTTCACACCAAGACACATCATAATCAAAATGCCAAAGGTTACAGACAAAGAAAGAAAAGCAGCAATAGAAAGACAGTTAATTACCTAAAAGGAGCTCCCATAAGACTGTCAGCTAATTCCTCAACAGAAACATTTCCAGCCAGAAGGGATTTACATGAAATAGTCAAAGTTATGAGAAACAAAGACCTACAACCAAGACTACGTTAACCAGCAAGGCTATTATTTAAAACTAGAGGCCCAGTAGATGAATCTGTGCATGGGTTGGGTCCCGGCCGCCCGCAGTGTGATGGTGGGAGGGAACTGTGGGCCCCGGCTGCCCGTGGCACTGCAGTGGGAGGGAGATGTGGGAATAGAGCCATGCTGCCATCTGACTGGCCTCTGGGTCCCTACCCTTGCCTTCTTACTCATTTATTGTATCTGTCACCCACCAGAATAGAAGTTCTATGAGGGCAGGACCACTTTTATCTGTTCACAGTTCACACTGTTCTCCCTTTGCCTAAAACTAGGGTGAGTGTCTGGGAGGGAAAATCCTGTGTACCAGCCCTTTAAAAAAGGGGCTTTCTCCCTGGGCTGTTCAGGTCTTTGGCTACTAGAAGCACGGATGCTGGTTGGTGCATGGTGGCTATTGCCAGTTCTGGCTGTCCAGGTTGGTGTGCCCTGCCTGGTGTCCAGGCCTCTCTCCTCTCTGGCGGAACCCTCTGCTCCTTTGGCCTGCAGCTCCTGGGTGCTGGGCCAGCGCCCATTGGCTCCTTGCCTTTCCTACCAGTTTTGAGGAGGTCTCTGCCCTTCCTAGTTTAAAAGTCTCCTCTTCAGCCAGTCTTCAGCTGGTATTTTAGGGTGACTATTCCCCAGTATGGTTCAGTTCTAGTTAAATTCTGGGAGGAGGTGGGAGAAAGATCCACCTACTCCACTGCTATCTTCCAATTCCCCCTCCCATGGTTCTGTGGGAACTGAATGGTTAATGTGATGCTCAAAGTTTGTTCATGTCCCCAGATCCTCTTGTTCCAAACTGGACAGGTATCCTACTGTCCTTCACCCTCTTCCCTCCTACTGGGAAGAGTGAGCAGAGCTAGGCCAGAGCTGGGAGAGCTTGGTGGCTCAGGCCCCAGAGGAAGCTCAGATTCTAGACTATGGGTGGGCAACCCCTGGCATGCGTGCCAAATATGGCACGCCAGTAACTTTTGCTGGCACGCGAAAACCTCTCTTATAATCTTCCATTTACAATTTTTGTAAACATTTGAATGACTTAAATGTTAAATTATAAGGAACTGGCAAGAAACTTGATGTTATGTTTGGTTACATAAAGGCTTTTGAAAAGAAACTGGAAGTCTTTAAGAGGGATGTGGATGTGAGAGATTTAGATATTTCCTAAACCTCAAGAGGCACATCAAAGACCTCCCAAAAGATGACAGAAAAGACTTTCAAAGCCTTCAAAAGCTGTTTTTAAACACCATCGAGTCAACTATTGAGCAGTTCTTCTCAAGATTTGTGAAATTCAGAGAACTGGAAGAGACAGCAAAATTCATGAAGTTTCCAGACAGCATGAAACTGGAGGAACTAAACTTACAAATGTTTTCATGGCTAGACATGGCTGACTTTGAAATGCAGTTGATTGAATTTCAGAGTAGCTCAATTTGGAAGCAGAAATTTATTGACCTTAGAGTTGACTTGGAAAACATTGAAAAAAAAGCGATTAGAGACAGGAGTACCAGAGAGAAGTGTCGAAAACTAACTATTGAGGACTTGGAATGCCATTCCAGAAAATTTTTTCTGTTTAAAAAATTTTGCAACAGCATTACTCTCCATGTTTTCATCCACATACGCTTGTGAATCTTTGTTCTCAGTGATGAATTTTGTTAAGTCTCCTAATAGGAGTAGCCTGACAGATGAAAGTAGTAGCTCGTGCATATCTCTGAAGGTCACGAAATATAAACCTGAGGTAAAATCTCTGTCATCAGTGATGCAGCAGCAAAAGTCCCACTGATAATATCAAACGGAGTCATAAAGTTTTCTGTTGGATTATCAGTGTACATGTATACATTTAAAAATAAATGTATTTTTCATCATCATATACTGTGTTTTTGTCACTCGAATGAATTTTATTATTTTTTCAAGGTTCTTCACATACGTACACCTTAAGAGATATCAACTAGGCATAACATGTTCTCAAAAAATTAGGGCTGGCAAGCAGAAGAATTTTGAGTCAGAGATTTTGCTGGTTTTGGCACGCACTCACAAAAAAGTTGCCCATTCCTGTTCTAGACACTTGGGTTACGATTGAGGAAGAACTGAGAAAAGGCTCCTCTGGATCTGGGTGTGCAATGGTGGAGACAGCATCATCTCTGGGAAATGCAGATGCAGGAAGTAAAATGGGGTGTGGGGCAAAGAAGAAGCAAGATACTGTACCTATGGACCACTCTGGGAAGGGTTCCTCTCCACAATGGCAACAATGAGGAAGTCAAGGGAGCTCAACAGAAGCTGAAAAGGACACACCCCGGAGGCAGATGGGGTTGGGGGGGAGGGGGGAGGAGGGGCTCGGTGTGTGAAGGGGGAGCAAAGCTGGCCCTATATATAGCTTCTTCACTTGCACAATCTCTGCCTGGGTTCCAATTATCATTTACTGCCAAAGTTGAGGAAAAGGGAGATCCCAGGTTACAGAATCCTGGGCTTTTAGACACAGAGACCAGCAGGACTCCAGCCACTGACCTGACTCCTCCCTCGCTCACCTCTACCCCACTCTCCAGGATTTCATTTTATCCAACTCTGCTCATTGCTGCAAGGCAAACCCAAGAATCACAGCCTCCAGACTTTGCACAGGTAACTGGGCTGGGGATGCAGGTGAGACCAGGGGGATAGGGAGGGAGTTAGAGAAAGCAGGGAGAGGGGCTGTGGGTCTCAACTGGGACTGAATAGGAAGAGATATAAAAGGGCAGCTTGGAGATTCAATGACCTGGTGGAGATTTTAGACTCTATTCACGTAACTGGATTTGGGTTGCCCCATCTCTAGCACAGTTCCAGCCTAAATGCAGCCCTAACCCCATTACAAACACCAGCACCAACCCAACTCTCTTCAATTTCCAACATCAACACCAAACTGAGGCCCCACTCCATTCATGGCATCAACATCAGTATTGACTCCAGTCCTAGGAGGAGACACAACCTTACTTGCATCCCCAATGTAAGACCCAGTCCTAGTAATACCTTTAGCTCCAACTCTACCTTTACCTTCAATCTCACATTCAACCCAACCCCAGCCCCAAAACCAATCCTGACCTCACTTCCAACCTCTGCTGCAAATCCAGGCCCATTCCCATTCATATCCCTAGCCCTAGCCCCTGGTTCATCCTCAACCTGAAATTCTTCTCTTACCTCAACTCCAGCCCTGACTTCAGCTCCAACCTAGTCCCAGCCTTCCCTGTCTTCTATCTCCAGCCCCAGCCTGGTCACTGGCCCTGCCTCCATTTCAGCTCGGACAGCCTCAGAGTTGGTCCAAGGATGTCAATGAAGTATGAAGACCTCCAGTCCTTGGAGAGTGAGAAGAAAAGCCATGGTTCTAGAAAGGGTAAGAGGAAAGGAGAAATGGTGTCTCCTAAAATACTCTCTTAATATGTTTAGAAGGATTTCTGCTGTCAGTGTATCTGCACCTCTACCATGTGCATTGCTGGGGTCCCCCACACTGCGGGTGTTAGGCTCTAGCTCCTGGTGGTTGCAATATGAAGAGAATTCAAGAAGAACAGGATCAGGGTGGACCAAAGCAGTCCTGGATGCCTATACTCTGGGGAAGGGTCTGAGCATTTGCACTGGGGGAATGAATAGTCATGCTTGGAAAGGAAACATTTGTTGACTGGACAATACAGCAAGCACGAGCCTGATGAGGGCCTGGCTGCCCCAGCTCACTCTGTGTCCTCCTGCCCCTCCCCACCCCCTCCCCGTCCCAGCCCTGATGATAAGACCTTACATATTGCCATCATGTTGACATAGGGATGAGGGGCCCAGGTGACTGAGGGCTTGTGCTGGTCCATGTGGGGTCATTAGTCTGGGCATCTCCTGCACCAAAACCTCTCCCCAGCATCACTCTTCATCCCTGACAGGTCCTTGTGGTCCTCTGCCCCTCCCCCGTGTCTCTCCTGTCCTCAACCTCCATGTCCTGATGTCCTCTCCTCTTGCAGGACTGCCTCCTCCCCCAGCCTTCCTGCAGCATCTCTGCTCTGGCCCCTGGCCCCTTCTGCTCTCTCTGGGCCTCATCCTTCTCCTGATGATTGGTATCTGCGTGATTGGATCCAAAAGTGAGTGTCCCAGGATGGGCAGGGAAGGGGGCGATAGTGGGGTACAGTAACCCAGGCACTGATGATGATCATGGTGGGTAAAGGCGGCTGCTGGCTCTGTTGCTTACTCATGGGTAATGTAGTCCAAGTGCCTAAACTCTGGAAGCCTGAGTTTCCTCCTCTGCAAGCTTGGATAACAACAGTGCCTGTCCCTTGAAGTGGGGTGGCTGTGAGGACCCAATGAGCCAATGTATGTCAAGTGCCCTGCTGAGTGTCAGCACAGAGAGGACTGAGCAATCTTAGCTCTCATTGTCCCACCTGCCTGATCAGATGCCAGGATTCAGAGTGATGTGGAGACCCTGAGAGCAACTTTCAGCAACTTCACTTCCAACACGATGGCTGAGGTCCAGGCACTGCACTCCCAGGGTGAGCCTGGCTGGAAGGGGCTCAGGATGATAGGGGTCGTGGTGGGGGAGGGAGGCTAAATCCTGAGCACTGAGTCCCCATGTCCTCCAGGTGGCAGTTTGCAAGCAGCAATAACATCTCTGAAAGCTGTGGTGGAAAACCAGGAGCAGAAACTGCAAGCAGGTGAGAGGCCCTCCAGGAGTGAGTGTGCAAGGGTGGGGGGTGGGCACAGCTTGTGGTGCTGAGTCCCTCCCCTCCAGCCCGTAGCCTGAATGACACGGTGTTTTCTCTGGAGAGCAAGCTGGAGAAAGAGCAGCAGGAACTCAAAGCAGGTCAGGCCCCTTGTCCCCTGCCCCTGGGCCTGGGGAGGGTATGGAGAGCCCTCAGCTGGGCCCCCTGCATTGTCCCCACTGCCCTTCTGTGTGTCCCAGGTTATTCTGAAATTCTCCTGGGAGTCCAGCAACTCGTCAAAGCCCTGAACTCCCTGCATTGTCAGATGGCTGCGCTCAAGAGCAATGGTGAGTGGTGTAGGGCAGCGCCTAGCCCCATATCCTGCCCATGTCCCACTGGGCAGCATCTCAGAACCTCCCCACTCCCACCTCAGACTCTCAAAATACCTGCTGCCCCATGGGCTGGCTGGAGTATGAAGGCAGCTGCTACTGGTTTTCTCGCTCTCGATTGACCTGGCCCCAGGCTGAGAAGTACTGCCAGCTGCGGAACGCCCACCTTGTAGTCATCAACTCCAGAGAGGAGCAGGTGAGGCCGCACCTCCCCAGCAGGAGGCGCCTCTGGAATGCGAACCCTGGGCGGCTGGATCGGGTGCTTTATCATTTTTTAACCTGGGGAAGAGTCCAGAAGCAGCAGGCTGGCAGAACGCTGGGCGGTTCATAGTGGAGCAGCCACTGATCTAAGAGATGGAAGGTTACAGCCAGGAGCTCCGGCAAAGAGGCAGGAGCCAGGTGAGCAGGGGGTGAGGGCCAGGTCAGGAGACAGAACACATAGACGAACTAATTAAAGGCAGGACTTGGGTGCAGAGCGCAGGGGCACTGAGAGTCCTTCTCGCTGTGTGCCGGCCTGGGATGTGGCGGGCAGTTGGGTGAAAGGAGCAGAGAGGGCAGGATTCCCAGGGACATGGGGTTACTGGGTCCCTCCAAGGCCCTCCAGGTCTCACCTGCCCACTGCCACCTCCACACCACAACCCCAAACACCAACGTTCACAGGGAAGAGCCAACCTGTTAGAATAGGCGGGGCTTTAACACACACACACACACACACACACACACACACACACGCAGGATATTCATGGTAACATTTACCGAGTCCTTACTATGTGACAGGCACTTTCATATATATTCACTCCCTTAATCCTCACAACCCTACAAGGTAGGTACTCTTACCATCCCCACTCGGAGGAAGGGAGAAAGGAGGGAACTGAGGAACAGGGGAGCTAAGGGACTTGCCAGGCAGCTAGCAAGTCGGGATGGAGCCCGAATTCAGAGCCACTCTGCCTCCTCTGCCAGTGTTTTCACTACCACATGTTGCCTGAATAATTACAAGCACATTTGGCTTTACCAACCAGGTTGAAGCAGCCTGTTTCAATCCATTTGGACCTACACAAATGTCAGTTTCATGTGGGCCAACCCAAGATGTCAGTGCTCTGTGAGCTGGCGCCCAAGTTCTTGATGATACAACTTCATGGCGGACCTGTCCCTTCATCATTCTGAAGTGAATGCCAGTGTAGGCTTTAATGCTTTTGCCTTGAATTCATCTGTATGCAACACAAATAGAACGGACCTTGATCTCTGTTCCCTCGCATTGGCTGAATGTATCTCTGCCCATCTTTTCATTTCCAACCTGTTATTTACCATGAATTGGGAGGTGAATTCTCCTGGACTGTTCTCTTTGTTCATCTGGCACTATTTGATTCCTCCCATCAGTCTTTGACACAGAGGCCTGGGTTTTGATGATTTGCACTCTTAGTTCCATTCTTCAGCTTCTGGGGGTGATTGGAAGAGGGGACTAGGCCAGCAGGCAGCAGCAACTAGAAGGTCTTATCTCCAGGCACTTTCCCTCCACCTCTGCTGACTCTGAATTTGGGGAAGAGCCCCAGCAGCCTCTCAGGACGCTTATAATGCTCTGTTTGGGATTAAGGCTTCTCAGCCTTGGCTCTGTATTATAAGCCTTTATACTTGACGAGTTTAAAGATTCTGATTTCATTAACATTGGGTTCCTCTGGAGCATTCAGATTTTTAAAAGTTACCCCAACTGATGCCTCTGTGCAGCCAACTTTAAGGTATTTTTCCTATACGTTGTGCTTAAGTTTTGTTTTTTATTAAAAAAAATTGAATGAGTCTTTTAACAGGTGTGTATCTCATTAATTTCTAATAGCTATGCTTAATCTTAATCTGTGGTTTTTCTGTTTACATTTGTTGTGTGAGATGTGTTCTTCTTGTCTTCTCTCCCCGTGGTATTTTGAACTAGATGTAGCTTATTCTTTGTTATACAAGTGATTCCTTTTATAACTTTCAATGATGGGCTGAAAATGATTGGCTTCAAAAGAAACAAGGAGTTTATGTAACTTTCCATATGAAAGATGAGAAAACCAGCACACTTATTCACACACCTCATTCTTTCCTTTTAAAATTGAGATTTAACCGACATATAACATTGTATAAATTTGAGGTTACACATGTTGGTCTGGTACGTTTACATATCGCGATATGATGACTATACTAGAGTTAGCTATCACCTTTCTCTTGTCACATAATTATCATTTCTTTTCTGTGTTGAGAACAGTGAAGATCTAGCCTCTTAGCTACTTGGACGTTTATAATGCTCATTCTTTTCTCTCCTCGATTCCTTAAGTGTTCTGCCTGAAGAGTTGGACTGTTTTCTATCTTTAAATTTTGTAAATATCCAGATATGTAACTTGGTTGCTCATTCTATACTTTTGCTCTGAGGCCAGGAGAGTCCTTTTAATGTGTAAACTTAGGTTTTCTCACTTTTGAGAAGATTTTCTTGAGTCATGTATGTGAACATTTTTTTCCTTGTCCATTTGTTCTCTTTTTCTCGGGAACACGTCACCCAAAAGGATGCCCATTGTCCGCCTCCACGGCCCCCATCTTGCTGCCGTTCTTCCCATCTTGCTCTTCCCTCTGCATCTGGGTCCCTTTCTCAGGCCCGTATTTCCTTTCTCGACTTGGTTTCCTGCTGAGGTCCTGGGTTGTTTTATAAATCTAAAATTTCCTCTTGCATTTATTCTCTTTGCTTATTGTATTGTGTGATCTTTCTTTTTAAATGTCCTCCTTGATATTTCATGGCATTCATCTCCTCTTTAATTTTTTTGAGGCTGTAAAGGAGTTGCTCTCCAACATCGCCCTCCGTCCTAAAACATGCCTTTCATTCAAAGTATAGTTTTCACCTCTCTTTTTGATATCACCGTTCTTTTTTCCTCCTCCTCTTCCCCCTCTTTATTTTTGCATAAGTTCCATGATCATTTTCACCTCTGCCACTTCTATGGATGGGCACCGTTCTTTCTTGCCTGTTATTTACCATGAATTGGGAGGTGAATTCTCCTGGACTGTTTTCTCTGATCACCTGGCACTATTTGATTCCTCCCATCAGTCTTTGACACAGAGGCTTGGGTTTTGATGATTTGCTCTCTTAGTTCCATTCTTTAGCTTCTTGGAGTGATGGGAAGCGGGGACTAGGCCAGCAGGCAGCAGCAACTAGAACAACCGTGGGCAAACTACGGCCCGCGGGCTGGATCCGGCCCGCTTGAAAAAAAAAGACCGTACCCTTTTATGTAATGATGTTTACTTTGAATTTATATTAGTTCACACAAACACTCCATCCATGCTTTTGTTCCGGCCCTCCGGTCCAGTTTAAGAACCCATCGTGGCCCTCGAGTCAAAAAGTTTGCCCACCCCTGAACTAGAAGGTCTTGTCTCCAGGCACTTTCCCTCCACCTCCGCTGACTCCTCGGAATTTGGGGAAGAGCCCCCGCAGCCTCTCAGGACGCTCCATCCTGCACAGGACAGTGTCCTATGTGCAGGATTCTAGGATTCCAGGATGCTCCTGTGTCTGCCCTCTGAGGAGGTGACTGACTGTCACCTTAGTTGTGTCTCCAGGAGGTGAGAGTGGAGTTAGGAACTTCCCCCCAGCTGCAGTTGGAGACCCTTTACACGCTGCCAAAGGGAACTAACTGTGGGGTGTGTATGTTGGTCAACCATCCATCTGCTTTCTCCACACTCTCCCTCATACCAGGGCAGCCTCCTATTTTCAGCACCGACAGCCAGTCCCCTTGTAGCTAAGGTATCCTGGGCTCTGGGCAGTGGGTCCAAATGGAAGCCCCAGGACCTGGTGAGCCTCTGGAGATGAAGCTACACAGAAGCAGGAGCAGGGCAGAAGCCCCTGAGGGGCAGTGACACTGACGGCTCCGTTGGGGCAGCAGGCACAGAGGCAGAGTCAGGGTCCCGAGAGGACTAGAGTCCAGGTAGCAGCCAGGGGTTGAGGATAAAGTGGGGCGTCACAAACTTAGCACTGCATTGACTTTGGGGGCTCTACCAACCACCGCGAGGTCCTTAAATCAGAAGCATTAGAGGGCTTCTGAGGGTTAGATAAAATAATACCCATGAAGCACATAGTAAATGATCTCGGAACAATAGCTAAGGTTACAAAGGAAAAAGATGGACCTAGTTTTGCTGGGGGCTGATGCTTCACCTTGGGGCAGATCAGGCTGGGCAGGCTGAGGGCCCACAGCTAATGCCTGCACGGAGCACAGGGGACTAGACACTCCATTCCACCTGTTTTCCAGAGATTCATTGCACAGCACTCGAGCCCCTTTCACACCTGGATAGGACTCACTGAGAGCGATGGCTCCTGGAAGTGGGTGGACGGCACAGACTATGGGAACAGCTACAAGTAAGTGCCCCCTCCCCGCCTCACCCATCCTTAGGGACCAAATTCCCCAACCCTCTCCCCTGCAGACTCCCAGCCTCCCAGGCTGCAGCCTCTGCTCCCTGAACTCTCCAAGGCTGTGCTTTTCTGAAGTGGGTGAGGGTTGCTGGGATGGGGTGGTCAGAGTCTGAGCTCTGTCCTGCATTCCTAGGAACTGGGCCATTGGTGAACCAAACAACTGGCAGTGGCATGAGGCGGGCGGAAATGAAGACTGTGCCGAAATCCAGGATGATGGGCGCTGGAACGACGATTTCTGCCTGCAGGTGCAGCGCTGGGCATGTGAGATGACACAGAACATCACCGGCTAGGAGCCCTGACCCCAGCAGATCTCCACCTGCACCCACTCCTACCCTGCTCCCAGCTTCTCTACTGGGGATTTGGAAGAAAGGAAGAACAGGCAGAGGCATTGGGAGGAGTTGAGGGAAGATGGAACAAAATGGCTTAAGAATCTCAGACCCCGGGACACAGATCCCGCCTCCTCCTGCTACTCACTGTGAGGGTTACCATTTCCAGCCTCCTCGGTGGAGAAGGAAAAGAAGAAACCAACATTGACACTCTGTGTGGACTGGTTATTGGGAACTGGGAATGCAGGGTGCAAAGAAGAGGGGGCGCAGAGGGTCTGGGAGGAAGTTTAGTTCCAGACAGCTTCTCCTGGGTCCCCAATCCTGAGGGACATGGACCAGGGAGGGGAGGGAAGAGCTTGGAGCAGAAGCATTCAGTGGAAGGCACTGGGGCTGGGGTGCGGGAGGAGCTGACTGGGCTGGGCCAGCGAGAGGGGCTGCCCACAGCCTGAGGGGCTCCTGGGGGAAGCACTTTCCCTGCAGCTGGGGTCTCCTCCAGAAGAGGCTGCAGGGGCACCCCACTCCCTTCAGCCTGGGAGCTGTGGCCTGGGCCGCAAGGCCGGTGAAGAATGTTGCTAAGAGAGGGAGGACTGGTGGCACCCTGTCCTGCTGTTTTCAGTGGCGGCCTCTTTGTGACCCAAACAGGTCTAGACGGATGTCCAGCACAGGGTGCCACCGACATGTCCACAGCGGGCAGACCTCATCCTCCAAGATCATCCAAAACCAATCTTAGAAGGGTCTTCAAGCAATTCCATTTCTCTTTTATTCTTATTACAAAAGTAACATATACAATTAGTGAAAAATGTTTTAAAGACACACACACACACACACACACACACACACACACACAGATTTATTACAAGGAATAGGATCCTGTGATTATGGAGGTTGACAGGCCCAAGTCCTGCGGTGAGCAGACCAGCTGGAGGCCCAGGGGAGCCGATGGTGGGATGACAAAGGCAGCAGCCCGAACACCCAGGGGGTGATGTCTCCCCTGAGTCCAAAGGCAGGAAAAGCCAATGTCCCCATTCGGAGTGGGTCAGGCAGGAGGACCGCTCTGGGATCCCGGAGGCTCAGCCTCTGGTTCCATGCAGGGCTCCAACGGTGGGAGGAGGCCCACCCCTTGGGGAGAGCAATCTGCTTTCCCAACTCAAACGTTCCTCTCATGGAAACACCCTCCCCGGCGCACCCAGAATAGGACTGACCCGATTCCAGGCTCCTGTGGCCCAGTCAAGTGGACATGAAAGGTTTCCTGTGGGTGTGCCCTGCGTACGTGCACATTTGCAACACTGCCCTTCACTACGCAGCAGCTTTTCCCGCTCTCCCGTGCCTTGCGGACTTTGATCCAATCTTTGCTATTCCATGGAACTTAGCAAGGGTGGAGAATTCCAAAATATAGATGGGCCCTATGTTAGTTAATCACTCCCTGTGGTATATAAGGAGTTGGGATTTTTGTATATTTTCACACATAATATTTCAAGCGAATTTTCTTCTAAGCCTGTGATCGGTAAAGACTTCCTGATTATCAGTTGCAAAATTTTCTGGGATTTCTCCTTCTAAATGTGCATGATTGACATGAAGTAAAATAAATTACAGAAGCAATAATACATGCAACTTAAAGTCTTGTGAGGCTAGGAAAAGCCACTCCTGCTCTTTAGAGAAACCACTCTCTGTTTATTAGCTGTTTCTTCCAGTACTGACATCTGAATTTCTAGATAATGCACATAAACGAATAAACCTTACCAATTGTTGACATTATTTAGTCACTACCCTGTACATGAGGTACAATCTTCCAACTGAGTCTACAACAATTTCTATTTAAATCGTAATTCAGAATGTGTCAGGTATGGCTGCGTCAACAGTGGTAAATGCTGAGCCCAGTAGGATCATCCGATTACATTTCCTTTCTTGCACAACTTTTGTTTCTTCTGAAGTTCATAATTATTTCATTTAAGAAGATGCTCCATGTTCTCTGAACCCATTGCCAAGTCTTCCTTACCTGTAAAAAGCCTGGCAATAGAATCATCTACTCCTGTAAACTAGTCACAGAACAACTGGTATTTCAGTTGCACCTTTTTCCTAGAGTCACAGGGGTGAATGGAGATTTTATGAAGTTTGAAGTGTACACAGTTTTGGGGAGCTGTCCTCACAAAAGAATACAAAATTAAGCATAAAATTTAATATTTACTTAAGTTAAAAACTCACAAATTTAAAAAGCTGAAGCTGTCACAGCATCCCAAACATGACATAGTATTTTAAATCATCTGACAACACGCGTCTAAACTCTGTTTTCCCTGTACTTCTTTGCTGCGCACACATTGTTTACATGTGACAAGTGTAAGGTGAGTGTCCACAGAGAGAAGAGATTGTCGAGTGTTTTCTCTGATGCGGTTCTTCTATGTTACTGCTGTCAGGTCCTTCGGGCATGCGCATGTGCCACCTTCATGTCACCTAAAGGAACCTGCACCGTGGGTGACAGAAGTGCCCCTGAAAGCCATTCCAGAGCTGGCGGGACAACCCTAAGAATACACAATGTGACTGCAGACCACATAGGAACCCTCTCGCTCAAGCCAACTTCTTACTCAGGTGAACAAAAGCCATGTGACACGGAGGAACGTGTGAAGAAGGGGGAGTTGGAGTGGAAAGTGGCAGTGGTCATCTGAACCGATTGTAGTCAAAATAACTTTTGTTTTCATCATTTACAAAAACTTACAATTATGTAAAGACACCACTAGGGCCCTTGAAGGGGCCCGAGAGAGGCCCTTGAGTTCAAGCTCCCTTAGGCTCGCTGTCAATCCATGTCTTCCCTCCTCCCAGCCCCTCTGCCCCACAGCCAGTCTCGTGTCCTCAGACCCCACCAGAGAGGCTGTTTCTAAGCCTGTGGCAGAGCCGTTATCTTGGAACTTCCTACTCATCCTGAGAAATTCCTGGTCCTTTCTCTTGGATTGGATCCTCTCTTGCCTGGATCTGGAAGTACTAGAACAAATAGACAAATCCATATGTATAGTAGGAGATTACAGTACATCTCTCTAATCATTGACAGATTGAACAGACAAAAAAAAAATCACCAAGGAAACAGATGTGTTGACCTCCAGGTTGTACTATTATGATCCAATTGACGTATTTAATACACTGCATTCATTACCCACATAATATGCATGCTTTTCAAATACACTGAGGCATTTTTTAAAAAAACTGATCAAATACGCAGGCCCCAGAGGAAGCTCAGATGCCTGGGACTTGGGTCATAACCGAGCAAGAGCAGAGAAAAAGGTTTCTCTGGCCCTGGGTTTACAATGATGGCAACACCAACAATACTGGGGAATTCTGGTGCAGGAAGTGAAAGGGGGTGTGGGGCAGAGGAGAAGTAAAGACTACACCAGTGAACCCTGCTGGGAAAACTCCCCTCTCCCAAATGGTAAAAATGAGGAAGTGGGGGGAATGCAAAAAAAGCAGAAAGGAAGGAGACACACCCTGGAGGAGTGTGAGGTTGACAGAATAACCACTGCCACCTATGTAGCCCTCTGCCTGTGCCCAATCCCAATTAATTCTCCTTTTAATTTACTGTGTGACGTCTGGGAATAGGAGGAATCAGACTCCTATTCACAGGAATCAGACTCGATGTTTCGCAGTCACAGGAATCAGACATCTAAAATGAAATTATTTTTAAAAATATATTTTTTACTGATTTCAGAGAGGAAGGCAGAGGGAGAGAGAGACAGAAACATCAGCGATGAGAGACTCATTGATCGGCTGTCTCCTGTACGTCCCATGAGCCCGCAACCTGGGCATGTGCCCTGACCTGAAATCAAACCGTGACCTCCTGGTTCATAGGTTGATGCTCAGCCGCTGAGCCACGGCAGTCGGGCTAAAGTGAAATGTTTCTCCCTTCTCTGTAACCAATATGTTCTCTGGAGCACATATTACAGTTCTATAATATCATGTGAACATATTTGCTATTTTAGTAAGAACATTCTTTATTGAAACCGGCATGCTTTTTCTGGGAGTACACGGCACTAAAGAATAGAACGACTACTACAGTTTGGTGCCACTGTCTTGGCTCATGCCGATTTGCGAGCCGTTTTCGACACCATGCATTTTGCACCATCTGTGTCCGTTTTAACACAGTGGAAAATCAAATGTCATCTTTGTATTATGATGAAAATAGCTTTTCCAAAAAGGCCTCCGGCAAGTTCAGTATCCCATGAACTGCAGACCGAGAACCCTTGGTGTAACGTAGCTCCTTTACATCATTATTGTGTATCCAGACACATTAACGAATTCTCATTACAGTAAGCCCCTTTTATCCACGGCCTCACTGCCTATATGTTTAAAATCCATCTGCATTTCACATGATCTCATCACATATGTTGTCCATCTTTTCCCTACATAATCCATGTCAGATTTAACTCTTCACTGATGTCTTTGAACTGAGAAAGGGTATTTTCATTGTCTCCCTCGTTCTTATGACTCACAACAGACTTTTTGTAATCTTTACCTTCTTTACTTGCTCCCAGGTTTTTCTCTGTGGCTTTCATTTGGAGAAGTGTTTCCAAGATACTTTTTTCTGAGGAGCTATTTTCCCATATATACTCTTCCATGTCTACTTCAGTCTTATTTTTCTCCCATTCTTCAGTTTTCCAAGACTCTTGGTATAAAACTATTAGCAGATACATTGCACAATCATGATTCTGTCTCTTAAAGGGTACTTGTTTTAACAGTATGCACATCTGTGGCCTTACAGTATTGCTCTCCCACAAGTTTAATAAGTTTCTTCTTCGCATGATCATCTAAATTCACATTATAAAATTCACACTTTACCCTTAAAGTTACTCCTCGTGCTTTGGGGTTTCAAACAGATGCCTGATGAGAAACAATCCACTGTGTCCAATTGGAAAATGTGCCGGGGTTCTTGTCCCAGCATCGAGAAGGGTTCAGGAATCTGGAGAAGGCCGTGCGTAGATGACATAGGAATCCGGGGACTAATAAGGAGTCTGGAGACAAAATATAATTTTGAAAGGCATTAGGGGTCAGAGGAGCTTAGCTAAAGGAGCTAAGTTCTAAGATCTTAAGTCTAAGGTCTTAGGTTCTCTCTTTGTCCCCAGGACCACATGCTTTTTATTAACACAACTTGTCCTGAGGAAAGGCAGAGATATACACTTCCAAGGGTCAGGGTTTGGTACAGAGCCCATTGTCAGAATGGGGGAATTAGCCTACGGCTGTTCAGGTGTTTGGCCAGTAGGAAGCAATAACATGTAGATTAAGATGCCTTTTAGCTGTCTGGCAGCCACAATTTAATGTATCCTATTCAGGTTTGGGGAAATGCCTTTAGCCATTCCCAACAGGTGACTACATGTGTGACTCAACCCTGTTGAGTCCCTAAGTCTCATCAACCTTTTGATGAAACTCTTGAAATTATGACATGCTGGAACTGGTCTACAGCAAACATGCTTCTTGCATCTTCATCACTGTCTTATGCCGCTGGCCACTCAGAGGGCAGCTGGGTGTGGATCCAAGAGTCTCTGGAGTTCAACCAACATCCAGCCAGTAGTGACATTCCAACCAAGTGAAAAAAGAAAGCCAATCCCAAGTTTAAACCTGTGCGATTCCTCTTATATA
The DNA here is from genome assembly GCF_000147115.1 of Myotis lucifugus. Taxonomy (NCBI): domain Eukaryota; kingdom Metazoa; phylum Chordata; class Mammalia; order Chiroptera; family Vespertilionidae; genus Myotis; species Myotis lucifugus. The sequence goes on along the minus strand of NW_005871682.1, from coordinate 290,404 downwards.
ACCATCTCCACCTGACAAAACTCCAGTGATAGACAACAGGCCAGTGTTTCCAGAGGCTAGAGTGGCGGGGAGCATATGACTAAAATGGGAAGGAGAGGGGGTCTCCTGTGGTCTGCGTTCTGTACCCTGACTGTGGTTACTTTAGTCTATACCTGTGATAACATGTCTAGAACTATACATGAAAAGCAAGCAAACAAACAAAAGAGTGCATTTCAAAACTGGTGAAATCCAAATAAGGTCTCTAGTTAATAGTCTTATTATGCCAATCTCACTTTTCTGGTTCCAGTCATTATACTAAGACTATGTCATGTGTCACTATTGGAGGAAACTGGGGGAAGGGTGCTAGGGAACTCTTTCTACTGTTTTTTCAACCTCTATGTGAGTCTATATTTCAAAATGGAAGTTTAAAAAAGAGAACCCAGTTTGTGTTCTAGTTGGGATGGCATTATACTTACATACTGGGAGAATTGACAGTTTTATTAAATTAAATCTTCCTACCCAATAGTAGAATATAATTATCTATGTGTTTAGATCGTTCTTTATGTCCTTCACTAGGGTTATGGTTTTCTTCGAATATGTCTAATGCCTCTATTTCAGGTTTTCTAAATATCGTGACTAACATATATTTCCATTTCCATTTTAATAGGCTTATGTCATATGATTGAATGGGGCTTTTTCTACTACATTTGTTATTTTCTTCTAGTTGGAGACTATTACCCAAATTCTGTATTTCCAACTCTCTGTCATACAGAGTCTCCACCTTCCTGTTATTTAAGTTTATATCCCCCACCCTTTTCTCTCTGCATTATGTATATTTTCTCAAGTCCCTACTCCAAACTTCAGATGTGGGTTTATGTGATTTTAAGTTATTTTTATAGCTTCAGTTTTCTCTGTGGTTTCTTCTTTATTTATTTCTTTTTTTGACTGAGGTATGTTTTACTCTTTGCTATTTTCTTTTGTGTCTTCCAACTCCTATTTCATTTTTCTTGAGGACAGACTATACAAATAAATTTTTCTAAAGTAAAATTTCTTTCAAAGATAATTTTTACCTCTGTTTTTGCATTGGTCCCATGGTGGTTTTTCACCAGCCAGGTGAAGGGGCACTCAAGAAGAGCACTCAGCCTTAGGCAGTTTGGCTCAGCAGATAGAGCGTCAGTCTGCAGACTGAAGGGTCTCAGGTTCGATTCTGGTCAAGGACACATGCCCGGGTTGCGGGCTCGATCCCCAGTAAGCTGTGTGCAGGAGGCAGTCGATCAATATTTCTCACTCATCATTGATATTTCTATCTCTCACTCCCTCTCCCTTCCTCTCTGAAATCAATAAAAAAAATATTTTTTTAAAAAAGAAAAGAATTCATATAGATTGGGGTTATCTGCCAGATGTCAAAGCATCATAAAATCGTAGAAAATTTTAAAATGACTAAAAAATTGACATGGAAACAAAGATGGCCGCAGTGAAGCAAAGAATGAAGCAGAGTGGTGACCAACTGCAAGAAAGCAAGAAAGTCTCAGGAGGAAGTGCTCCCACAAGAGACTAACCAAAGAACATATGTGCATGTGTGCAGGGCCCATGCACACAGACTATAGTGCACGAAGGCCTGGGAGGGGGCGAGGGGGGAAGTGGAGGTGGAGCAGAGGGAGGGCGTCCACTGGGGGGGAAAGAGGACATCTGCAATACCTTCAACAATAAAGATACAGTTAAATAAATAAATAAAAATTTAAAAGCATTGAATTATTTTAAAAAATGTATTCTTTTCTGCTCTCCCATTATTTGTTATTGTTGTCAATTAAGGACTAATTATAATTCTAAATACTGTATGAACCCTATAGCATGTTATTACTATTTTTGCATTAATGAATTTGAAGCAATTAAAATCAAGTAAATAATGTAAAAAAAAAAAAAGCCAGAAAAGGGTTCCCGCTCCTGTTTCCACTCTGTTCAGGGCCTCAGATGCTACCCCGCTCTTGGGTTCTGTGAGACACCTCTGTATTCTTATAACAAATGCTCTTTTATTCATAACCTTGCTCCAGTTTTGTCTGTACTTTATAGCTGAGGAGCCCTACCAGTAAAAGACTCAAACAAAAACAGATAAAATACCACACCATTCCTTCCACAGTCTCATTTCATCCTTAGCTAAGATTCATTTTTCCCAAAGACAACTTAGACACACTTTAACATGCTCACCCACAGAGCTGTCTTTCTTCTTGGGCCCCAAATCCTTTTTTTTTTTTCAGAAGAGGGCCTTTGCATTATAGAGGGTTCATTTGCATAATTTGAGGGCCAGTTTGGGAGGTTTCCAAAAATTAAGCAACAGACTTCTTAATGAAGTACTCTTGCGAGATAGTAAGCGAGCCTTAAAGTCACAAGAGGTGCAGGACCCTGGTTTATGTATTACTGTGCCACCTTGAACTGCCATTGTGCCCTCCTCCCAGTCCCTGCCTCACTTTCCTCCCAGTTCCTGCCTCACTTTCCTACCAGTTCCTGCCTCGCTTTCTTGGATTAATGAGTCCTTGTATTTCTGTGTTTACTTTGGACCCAAGGCTGAAGTTGTAGAATGGAAGCTGCAGACTTTATAAAAAATATTTTTTTATTGATTTCAGAGAGGAAGGGAGAGGAAGAGGGAGATAGAAACATCAAAGATGAGAGAGAACCATTGATAGGCTGCCTCCTGCACCCCCCACTCTGGAGATTGAGCCTGCAACCTGGTCACATCACCTGACTGGGAATGGGGCCATGACCTCATGGTTCATAGGTCAACACTCAACCACTGAGCTTTGCTGGCCAGGCAGCTACAGAGTCTTTGTGCGACTGAAATTAAGAGAAGTCATTATTTCTCATTGTGTGAGAATAAAAGATGTTCTGGATTACTAACACACTTGCATAAATCTAATTGTCCTAGAAATCTTCTAAGAGAAACAACTTTCAATATGCTGAATGTTCAAACTTGTAGAAACATCACTCTCACAGAAATCATTTGCTTAAAAGCATTTCTCCATAAAAATCTAAGTCCACAAGATCAAATTGGTTTAATAAATATTTTGGCTCATAAACAGCTATATGTCTTTTTCCTAATTTGATCAGTGTGGAGTATAATATAAGCATTTAATATTTGAAAAAAGTATTAAGCTAAATTGAATTATAATCTTTAAAATATTCTGTTGATAACAATTTAATTCTATGGTGTGTCAGCTGAAACATAATTTTCAAGATCCTTAGCTAACTTTAAGACCTGAATCAAAGCAAGCCCGGCTGATGTGACTCCATGGTGAGTGTTGACCTATGAACCAGGAGGTCACCGTTAAATTCCCAGTCAGGGCACCTGCCTGAGTTTTGGGCTCAGTCCCTGGTAGGGGTTGTGCAGGAGGCAGCCAATCAATGATTCTCTCTGACCAGGCCAGTAGGGGAGGGCAGGTTGGGGCAATCGGGCCAGCAGGGGAGCAGTTAGGCATCAATCAGGCTGGCAGGGGAGTGGTTAGGGGACAATGAGGCCTGCAGGGGAGGGCAGTTGGGGGAAATCAGGCCTGCAGGGGAGGGCAGTTGGGGGTGACCAGGCCAGCAGGGGAGGGCAGGTTGGGGCAATTGGGCCAGCAGCGGAGCAGTTAGGCGTCGATCAGGCTGGCAAGGGAGTGGTTAGGGGACAATCAGGTAGGCAGGCAAGCGGTTGGGAGCCAGCAGTCCTGGATTGTGAGAAAAATGTCCGACTGCCTGGGCAGTCGAACATCCCTCAAGGGGTCCCAGATTGGAGAAGGTGCAGGCTGGGCTGAGGGACAACCCCCCTCCACCGCACAAATTTGGTGCACCAGGCCTCTAGTATATATATCAATTGTAGGAGAACTGTATCTTTAGGGTTTGGGAAGAAAATTCTCACATTTGTGAATATCTTAAGAGCAGAGTCACTGACCGCCTACATTCTCAACTGTCTTTTCAAGGATATTTGTATAGCAAACAGCCTTGGAAAATAGAAATAGTGTCTGCCTCCAGAGCAAAGAGTAGATTTAGTAAAGATAAGGCCAGCTGCTGCTAATGCTGGGACTAGGGCTGTTTAGCAAGAATATGGAGCATGCCAAGGTCAGATCTGCATGTTCAAGGTTTGTAACCTTTGAGAGATTTTAGGAAAGTCCACAGCATGAGCCAACACTGGCCTCAGCTTTGATTCATTGTACAGTGGGGCCTTGACTTAAGAGTTTAATTCGTTCCGAGACCGAGCTCGTTAAGGAGCTCGTTAACTCAAATTACTCTATCAACTCAATGCAAAAAATCAGCAGAGAGACAGCTGGTATCTCAAAAAACTCGTTAGTCGGGACACTTGTAAGTCAAGGCCCCGCTGTACTTGTTGCCTGTGGATGCTGCTTCTCTTCACTGTAATGCAAGCAACTGACACCAAGAAGTTTCATCTGGAGCTTTGAAAGCACTCGACACACAGGTAATGCCAGGGGTCTTGATCCAGCATCTAGAAGGGTTCAGGAATCTGGAGAAGGCGCTGTGTGTAAATTAATCAACAGTCCAGAGACGAAACATAAATTTGGAAGGCATTTTGGGGGGCCAGAGGAGCTTGGCTGTAGGAATCAAGTTCTCCTGTCTCTCTGGACCCCTTGCTTTTTCTTAACACAAATTATCCTAAAGCAAGGTAGATATGCATATCAAAGGCCAAGGTTTGGTATACAGAATCCATTGTCAGACTCGGGGAACTGCCTACGGCTGATCAGGTGTTTGGCCAGCAGGAGGCAATAACATGTAGATTGCAATGCCCTCAGCTGTCTGGCAGCAAGCAATCATTTATGCATCCTTTTCAGGTTTGGGGAAATGCCCTCAGCCATTCCCAGCTGATTCAGCCCTGCTGACACCCTGGAATTGGCTTCCGGCACACAGGGGTGGCTCTGTTCTGAGAGGCTCTGGAAAGAGGATGGTCCCAGCAACAATACTGTTTTACAGCTGAGACTCAGAGAGCAGAGCTACTTGCCCTGTAAGTAACCAATCCCACCACCTGACCCAAAACTCACACAGTTTTCCCAATGCCCTGCTGCCTGCGCAAGGCTTCCTAGTGCCAACAAGCCGCAGCACATTCCTAACCCCCAATCACCAGACAACACAAAGTGTTTAGTATCTTTCTCTTCTTTTTATTCTAAAAAAAGTTGACAATAATAACCTGCAAATTGCAGAGAGTGGCGTGGTTTTTCACCTACCCACCCCATCGAACATCATTCTGCATTCCTCACACATCGTCCTCCCCCTTCCCTTCAAATCCCAGATGAAAACCCCTGGGGTGATGCAGGAGGCCCCCCAGAAAAAGAATCCCCACCCAGGTTCCCTCAGCAGGTGAAAGCATTCCCGAAATAGATTAGGGGAGAGGAGGCTAGGAGCTGGATCTGTTCAGCTCTGTCTCGCAGATCCAGTGGAAGGGCATCACGCACAGGTTATCATTCCATTGGCCATTGGCCCTGAAGTGGGCACAGTCCTCTTGCCCATGGTACCAATTGTCTGGCTGTCTTGGACTCCAGTTCCTAAGGAAAGCAGAAAGATGTGGGTCCTGGAAGCCGGACCCTCAGCCAAGCTGAGGAGTCCCTCTTGCCTCAAAAAAACACAGTAGGGATAGAAGGATCCAGACTAAAGGAACAGAGTACAGAGCACACACACTCACTGGAAGCCGGTCTTATAGTCTGTCCCGTCCACCCATGTCCAGGGACCATTTTGGTCATTAAGGCCAATCCAGGTGTCCACAGGGTACATGTGTTGCTGAAGAAACTTCTGGGGAGAGATGATGAGGGCAGTGACTTCAAGTAGGCCAACCAGCCTCCCAAATAAGCTCTCCCAGTCCTCACCTGCTCCTTCCAGGAGCCCACAACCACCAGGTGGGCGTCCTCCAGCTGGCAGTGCTTCTCAGCCTGGGGCCAGGTCAATCCAGAGCGAGAAAACCAGTAGCAGCTGCCTTCATACTCCAGCCAGCCAATGGGGCAGCAGGTATTTTGAGAGTCTGAGGTGGGAGTGGGGAGGTTCTGAGATGCTGCCCAGTGGGACATGGGCAGGATATGGGGCAAGGCGCTACCCTACACACCACTCACCATTGCTCTTGAGCGCAGCCATCTGACAATGCAGGGTGTTCAGGTCTTTGACCAGTTGCTGGACTCCCAGGAGCATTTCAGAATAATCTGAGACAAACAGAGGGGCAGTGGGGACAATGCAGGGGGCCCAACTGAGGGCTCTCCATACCCTCCCCAGGCCCAGGGGAGAGGACAAGGGGCCTGACCTGCTTTGAGTTCCTGCTGCTCTTTCTCCAGCTTGCTCTTCAGAGAAAACACCTTGTCATTCAGGCTACGGGCTGGAGGGGAGGGCACTCAGCACCCCAGGCTGCGCCCACCCCACCTCTGTCCTGAGAGCCCGGCCCCCACCCTTGCACTCTCACTCCTGGAGGGCCTCTCACCTGCTTGCAGTTCCTGCTCCTGCTTTTCCACCACAGCTTTCAGAGATGTTATTGTTGTTTGCAAACTGCCACCTGGAGGACATGGGGACTCAGTGCTCAGGATTCAGCTCTTTCCTGCTCCACCACAACCCCTCCCATCCAGAGCCCCTTCCAGCCAGGCTCACCCTGGGAGTGCAGTGCCTGGACCTCAGCCATCGTGTTGGAAGTGAAGTTGCTGAAAGTTGCTCTCAGGGTCTCCACATCACTCTGAATCCTGGCATCTGACCAGGCAGGTGGGACAATGAGAGCTAAGATTGCTCAGTCTTCTCTGTGCTGGCACTGAGCAGGGCACTTGACATACACTGGCTCTTTGGGTCCTCACAGCCACCCCACTTCAAGGGACAGGCACTGTTGTTATCCAAGCTTGCAGAGAGGAAACTCAGGCTTCCAGAGGTTAGGCACTTGGACTACATTACCCATGAGTAAGCAACAGAGCCAGCAGCCGTCTTTACCCACCATGATCATCATCAGTGCCTGGGTTACTGTACCCCACTATCACCCCCTTCCCTGCCCATCCTGGGACACTCACTTTTGGATCCAATCACGCAGATGCCAATCATCAGGAGAAGGATGAGGCCCAGAGAGAGCAGAAGGGGCCAGGGGCCAGAGCAGAGATGCTGCAGGAAGGCTGGGGGAGGAGGCAGCCCTGCAAGAGGAGAGGACATCAGGACATGGAGGTTGAAGACAGGAGAGACACGGGGGAGGAGCAGAGGGCCACAGGGACCTGTCAGGGATGAAGAGTGATGCTGGGGAGAGGTTGTGGTGCAGGAGATGCCCAGGCTAATGACCCCTCATGGACCAGCACAAGTTCTCAGTCACCTGGGCCCCTCATCCCTATGTCAACACGATGGCAATATGTAAGGTCTTATCATCAGGGCTGGGACGGGGGGGGGGGGGGCAGGAGGACACAGAGTGAGCCGGGGCAGCCAGGCCCTCAGCAGGCTTGTGCTTATCTGTATTGTCCAGTCAACAAATGTTTCCTTTCCAAGCATGACTATTCATTCCCCCAGTGCAAATGCTCAGACCCTTCCCCAGAGTATAGGCATCCAGGACTGCTTTGGTCCACCCTGATCCTGTCCTTCTCGAATCCTCTTCATATTGCAACCACCAGGAGCTAGAGCCTGATACCCACAGTGTGGGGGACCCTAGCAGTGCACATGGTAGAGGTGCAGATACACTGACAGCAGAAATCCTTCTAAACATATTAAGAGAGTATTTTAGGAGACACCATTATTCCTTTCCTCTTACCCTTTCTAGAACCCTGGCTTTTCTTCTCACTCTCCAAGGACTGGAGGTCTTCATACTTCATTGACATCCTTGGACCAACTCTGAGGCTGTCCAAGCTGAAATGGAGGCAGGGCCAGTGACCAGGCTGGGGCTGGAAATAGGAGACAAGGAAGGCTGGGACTAGGTTGGAGCTGAAGTCAGGGCTGGAGTTGAGGTAAGAGAAGAATTTCAGGTTGAGGATGAACCAGGGTTAGGGATATGAATGGGAATGGGCCTGGATTTGCAGCAGAGGTTGGAAGTGAGGTCAGGATTGGTTTTTGGGCTAGGGATGGGTTGAATGTGAGATTGAAGGTAAAGGTAGAGTTGGAGCTAAAGGTATTACTAGGACTGGGTCTTACATTGGGGATGAAGTAAGGTTGTGTCTCCTCCTAGGAATGGGGTCAATACTGATGTTGATGCCATGAATGCAGTGGGGCCTAAGTTTGGTGTTGATGTTGGAAATTGAAGAGAGTTGGGTTGGTGCTGGTGTTTGTAATGGGGTTAGGGCTGCATTTAGCCTGGAGGCTGAAGATGAGGCTGGAACTGTGCTAGAGATGGGGCAACCCAAATCCAGTTACATGAATAGAGTCTGAAATCTCCACCAGGTCATTGAATCTCCAAGCTGCCCTTTTATATCTCTTCCTTTTCAGTCCCAGTTGAGACCCACAGCCCCTCTCCCTGCTTTCTCTAACTCCCTCCCTGTCCCCTTGGTCTCACCTGCATCCCCAGCCCAGTTACCTGTGCAAAGTCTAGAGGCTGTGATTCTTGGGTTTGCCTTGCAGCAATGAGCAGAGTTGGATAAAATGAAATCCTGGAGAGTGGGGTAGAGGTGAGCGAGGGAGGAGTCAGGTTTGTGGCTGGAGTCCTGCTGGTCTCTGTGTCTAAAAGCCCAGGATTCTGTAACCTGGGATCTCCCTTTTCCTCAACTTTGGCAGTAAATGATAATTGGAACCCAGGCAGAGATTGTGCAAGTGAAGAAGCTATATATAGGGCCAGCTTTGCTCCCCACTTCACCACTACCACCCCCCGCCCCCCATCTGCGTCCGGGTGTGTCCTTTTCAGCTTCTGTTGAGCTCCCTTGACTTCCTCATTGTTGCCATTGTGGAGAGGAACCCCTCCTAGAGGGGTCCATAGGTACAGTTTGTTGCTTCTTCTTTGCCCCACCCAACCTTTCACTTCCTGCATCAGAATTTTCCATTATTGATAGTGCCTCCACCATTGCACACCCAGATCCAGAGGAGCCTTTTCTCAGTTCTTCCTCAATCGTAACCCAAGTCCCTGGCATCTGTGCTTCCTCTGGGGCCTGAGCCACCAAGCTCCCACAGCTCTGGCCTAGCTCTGCTCACTCTTCCCAGTAGGAGGGAAGAGGGTGAAGGACAGTAGGATCCCTGTCCAGATTGGGACAGGAGGATCTGGGGACATGAACAAACTTTGATTGAGCATCACATTAACCATTCAGTTCTCACAGAACCAATAGCAGTGGAGTAGGTGGATCTTTCTCCCACCTCCTCCCAGAATTTAACTAGAACTGAATGAAATTGGGGAATAGTCACCCTAAAATACCAGCTGAAGACTGGCTGAAGAGGAGACTTTTGAACTAGGAAGGGCAGAGACCTCCTCAAAACTGGTAGGAAAGGCAGGGAGCCAATGGGCACTGGCCCAGCACCAGGAGCTGCAGTCCAAGGGAGCAGAGGGTTCCCCCAGAGAGGAGAGAGGCCTGGACACCAGGCAGGGCACACCAACCTGGACAGCCAGAACTGGCAATAGCCACCATGCACCAACCAGCATCTGTGCTTCTAGTAGACCTGAACAGCCCAGGGCCAAAGCCCCTTTTTTAAAGGGCTGGTACACAGGATTTTCCCTCCCAGACACTCACCCTAGTTTTAGGCAAAGGGAGAACAGTGTGAACTATGAACAGTTAAAAGTGGTCCTGCCCTCATAGAACTTCCATTCTGGTGGTGACAGATACAATAAATGAGTAAGAAATATGCAATATTAGAGGCCTGGTGCATGAAATTCATGCACTTGGGGGCGGGAGGTGTCTCTCAGCCCAGCCTGCACCCTCTCACAATCCAGGACCCCTCAGGTAGGGTCTGGTCCCATCACAGCATGGCTCTGGTTCCCCAGATCCTGAGTGCGGGGGGAGGGACCCAGAGGCCAGTCAGATGGCAGCATGGCTCTATTCCCACAGCTCCCTCCCACCGCAGCACCGCGGGCAGCCGGGACCCACAGTTCCCACCCGCCATTGCTCCTCAGTCATCTGGGACCCAACCCATGCACAAATTCATCCACTGGGCCTCTAGTTTTAAATAATAGCCTTTCTGGTTAGAGTAGTCTTGGTTGTAGGTCTTTGTTTCTCATAACTTTGACTATTTCATGGAAATCCTTTCTGGCAGGAAGCGTTTCTGTTGAGGAATTAGCTGACAGTCTTATGGGAGCTCCTTTTAGGTAATTAACTGTCTTTCTATTACTGCTTTTAATTCTTTGTCTGTAACCTTTGAAATCTTAATTATGATGTGTCTTGGTGTGAACCTCTTTGGATTCATCTCATTTGGGACTCTCTTTGCATCTTGGACTTGTGTGTCTTTTTTCTTCACCAGGTTTAGGAAGTTTTCTGTCATTATTTCTTCAAAAAGTTCTTTATTTCTTGCTCTCTTTCTTCTCCTTCTGGTCCCCCTATGATGTGCCTACTGTTATCCTTCATGGTGTCCCAGAGCTCCCTTAGACCAGTGGTTCTCAGCCTTCTGGCCATTTATTTATTTATTTATTTATTGCTTAAAGCATTACAAAGGGTATTACATATGTGTCCTTTTTTTCCCCCCGCCCTTGACAATACCCCGGCTTCCCCTACCCCCCAGTGTCTTATGTCCATTGGTTATGCTCATATGCATGCATACAAGTCCTTCGGTTGATCTCTTACCCCCTTCCCTCCTGCCCCCCAACCCTCCCCGGCCTTCCCGCTGCAGTTTGACAATCTCTTTGAGGCAGCTCTGCCTCTGTATCTATTATTGTTCAAAAGTTTATAATGGTCTCTATTATCCATGAATGAGTGAGATCATGTGGTATTTTTCCTTCATTGACTGGCTTATTTCACTTAGCATAATGCTCTCCAGCTCCACCCATGCCATTGCAAATTGTAAGAGTTCCTTCTTTTTTACAGCAGCATAGTATTCCATCGTGTAGATGTACCACAGTTTTCTAATCCATTCATCTACTGATGGGCACTTAGGCTGTTTCCAGATCTTAGCTATGGTGAATTGTGCTGCTATGAACATATGGGTGCATATATCCTTTCTGATTGGTGTTTCTGGTTTCTTGGGATATATTCCTAGAAGTGGGATCACAGGGTCAAATGGGAGTTCCATTTCCAGTTTTTTGAGGAAACTCCATACTGTCTTCCATAGTGGCTGCACCAGTCTGCATTCCCACCAGCAGTGCACAAGTGTTCCTTTTTCTCCACATCCTCTCCAGCACTTGTCGTTTGTTGATTTGTTGATGATAGCCAGTCTGACAGGTGTGAGATGGTACCTATTGTTGTTTTGATTTGCATCTCTCAGATGATTAGTGACTTTGAGCATGTTTTCATATGTCTCTTGGCTTTCTGAATGTCCTCTTTTGAAAGGTGTCTATTTAGGTCCTTTGCCCATTTGAATTGGATTGTTTATCTTCCTTTTGTTAAGTTGTATGAGTTCCCTATAAATTTTGGAGATTAGGCCCTTATCAGATATGACATTGGCAAATATGTTTTCCCATGCAGTGGGTTTTCTCGTTGTTTTGTTGATGGTTTCTTTTGCTGTGCAGAAGCTTTTTATTTTGATGTACTTCTGGCCCTTTAAATACAGTTCCTCATGTTGTGACCCAACCATAAAATTATTTTTGTTGCTACTTCATAACTGTAATGTTGCTACTGTTATGAATCATAATGTAAATATCTGATATGCAGGATGGTCTTAGGCGACCCTGTGAAAGGGTCATTCAACCGCCAAAGGGGTCACGACCCACAGGTTGAGAACCACTGCCTTAGACTATCCTTATTTTTTTTATTTTCTTTTTCTGTTCTGATTGGATATTTCCTGCTACCTTGTCTACCAAATCACTGATTTGATCATCTGCTTCACCTAAACCACAATTTATACCTTCTTTTGAAGTGTAATTCTTCATTTTAGACATTGTATTCTTCACTTCTGACTGGTTCTTTATTATAGTTTCTACGTGCTCTTCTATGCTTACTATCTCTTTATGTTCTCGGTTCATCCGTTCTTCCCCTAAGTTCCTCGAGCATCCTTATAATCATCGTTTTGAACTTTGTATCTGGTAGATTGCTTGCCTCCATTTCATTTAGTTCTTTTTCTGGGAATTTCTCCTGTTCTTTTATTTGGGGATGTTTCTTTGTCTCCCCATTTTTAATTTTTTGTTGGTGTTGTTAATACTCATCCAAGGATATTTTTTCCACTGATTTTTAGAGAGAGTGGATAGGAATGGGGAGGGAAGAGAGAGAGAGAAGCACCATTTTGAGAGAGAGACACCAATTGGTTGCCTCCCACATGTGCCCCTAATTGGGCCAGGATTGAATCTGCAACCCAAGTACGTGCCCTTGACCAGGAATCGAACCCACGACCCTTTAGTGTATGAGCTGAAGCTCTAACCACTGAGAAATGCTGGCAGGTCTCTCCCCATTGTGGCTGCCTCTCTGTATTTGTTTCTATGCATTAGGCAGGTCTGCTATGATTTCCAGTCTTGGTATGGTGGTCTTATGTAGTAGTTGTCCTGTGGGGCTCAGTTACACAGTCTCCCTTATAACCTGAGCAAGGTGCTCTGGGAATGTTCCTTGTGTGGGTTATGTAAGCTATCCTGTTGTAGTTGAGTTTTGATTGCTCTTGGCCCCTCCGTGTATAAGCTTGAACCTCAGACTGGCTGACTGTGAGAATTAATCTCAACCATAGAGTATGAGATGCTGTCTGAGTGCTGACCACATTAAGTGGAATTCACCCCAGCAGGGTCTGCTGCCTGCTGAGATCTCCCTCTGAATATGCTGCTTATGGAGCTAAGTGGGTCCTGCTCTGATGTGGTCTGAAGCCCACCACTGGATGTGTTTCTCTGGGACATCCTGGGAGGGACTCCGGTGCATGTTGATGTCAGATGCTGCCTGTGGCTGGCCCTGGGCTACCTGTTTGGAGCAACAAAGCAATCCACCATTTGTGGCTGTCTCTGTTGGGCCTGTGTGTGCATGGGAGGGGTCAAGATGTGCACCAAAGATGGCTTCCAACATCATCAAGCGCAGGAACAGGTCAGCAAAAGGCCTAAGACACTCCAAGATGTGCTTCCACTGCCTCTGCATTCTGGCTGCCCATTAGGTTCAGTCACTGAAAGAGCTTCTGGCAGTATGGGACTTGTATTAAGAAGGTTCTTAGTGATTCATCAGGTACCCAGTCTGATGATTTTCATGTGAAGCTGATGGGCAGGGAAAAGTGAAGTTGTGCTGCCTCCAGGGGATAATTTTGTCCTTCCCATACTTTCCCTCTGATATCAACCTCTTTATTTTTAAAATATTTTTATTGATTTCAGAGAGGAAAGGAGTGGGAGAGAGAGATAGAAACATCAATGATGAGAGAGAATCATTGATCAGCTGCCTCTTGCATCGCCTCAAACTGGGGATCGAGCCTGTAACTCAGGCATATGCCCTGACCAGGAATCGAACAGTGAACTTCTGGTTCCTAGGTTGACGCTCAACCACTCAGCCATGCCAGCTGAGCCTCTGTATTGTTAATTAATTTTAATGGGCACCTTTCTATATGCCAGGCAGTTGTCTGGGTGCAAGTAATACCACAATGCATGGGTCCTGGCCTCTCTTAATGGGAACCCTTAGTTATGGGCTGGTCCTTTACAGGGTGTCCCAATATGCTTCCCCTGTATGCCAAATTGATTGAAAAACATAGCAATCTCCATGCCTCCCTATATCCATTCTCTCCACATTGTGACTTTGTAGCTCCTCCCATCAAAAGGTGTTCTATTTCCTGACTCCTAGAAGCGGGGCTGCCTTATGATTTACTCTGGCCAACAGGAGTTAACAGAAGTGATGCTTCAGTTCCAAAACTAAGACTGCAGAGTCCTTGCACTCTTCCAGTTACTCTTTTGGAACCCTGTCCAAAGGCAGAATGCGAATCAGCCCAGGCTAGGCTAGAATGACCCAGTCATCCCATTGTCCCAGCCTGTAGCCAGGCAAATGTCAGACACGGAAGTGACACTGTCCTAGACCAGCTCCCAGCCAACCCACCAGCTGGCCTCAAATGCATGAACGAGACCAGCTAAGGTGAGTCAAGCCTTGTCAGACCAAAAAACACCCAGGTGACCTATAGACTCATGGGCTATAACAGATGTTTATTGTTTTAAGCCGCTAATTGCGGTAGATTGTTAACAATAACTAACCAATACAACTGGGGATGTTATCTGCTTCTCCTAGCAACTTTGGGATATTCAAAGAAGTTAAAGAATCATCTTTCATTATCACCCTAAGTTTAAACAGTGTTTAAGTGACAGAAAATAATGGAACTCAATCTATAGGAAAGAAAATGCTCTTTTCACTATAACATAGGACTTTCCCAGGCCTCACCTAGTTTCTTCATTCTGTTATTTTATCGTTGCTAAAAATTAGTCTGTGTGTAATACATAAGGTTTCACAAAAGAGTATATACTGTGTGGTTTCATTTATATGAAATTCTGGGAGATTTTTGGGATGAAGGAAATTTTCTACACCTTGTTGGAGTGGTAGTTACGTAGGTATTTATATTTCTCAAAAGTCATCTCTACTCTTTCAATGAGTTCATTTTACTATGTAAGAATTGTATCTCAATAAAATTTATTTTTAAGGTTACAAATCTGGGTTGGCAAAGCGAAAGGGAACTCTTATGTACTACTGGTGGGAATGTAAATTGGTGCAACCACTATGAAAAATAATATGGAGCTTTCTGCAAAAATTAAAAATAGAACTACCATATGATCCAGCAATCCCACTTCTGGGAATATATGCAAATGAAGTGAAAATGGTTTATCTGCATCCCATGTTCATTGTAGCATTATTAACAATAGCCTCGCCAGCACCGGTTTGGCTCAGTGGATAGAGCGTCGGCCTGCGGACTGAAGCGTCCCGGGTTCGATTCCGGTCAAGGGCATGTACCTTGGTTGCGGGCACATCCCCAGTGGGACATGTGCAGGAGGCAGCTGATCGATGTTTCTCTCTCATCGATGTTTCTAACTCTCTATTCCTCTCCCTTCCTCTCTGTAAAAAATCAATAAAATATATTTTAAAAAAAGATTAGTCATAACTAATATCTCTCTTTATAAAAAAAAACAAAAACAAAAAAACAATAGCCTAGATATGGGAACAACCTAAGTGTTCATCAGTGGATGAATAGATAGAGAAGATGTGGTATATATGAGCAATGAGATATTATTCATTCACGAGATAGAGGGAAATCCTGCTATTTGTCACAACATGAATGGACTTTGAGGGCATTATACCAAGTGAAATAAGCCAGACCAAGAAAGACAGACACTGCATGGCATCACTTATATGTGGAATCTGAAAATATCAAATTCATAGTAAGAAATAGTAGAAAAGTGGTTGCCTGGGTGGTGGGGGTATAAAATATGGAGAGGTTGGTAAAAGGGTACCAACTTTCAGTTATAAAATGAATAGGTCTGAGGCTCTAATGTAAAACGTGGTGACTATAGTTGATCACACTGTATAGTATAAGTGACATTTGCGAAGAAAATAGAACTTAAGTATTCATACAAAAAAATAAATATGTAAAATTATAGATGTGTTCATTAACTAAATGGGGTCTTTCCTTTACTATATATATCAAATCACAACCATGTATACTTTAAGTAACTTAAAGTTTTATATGTCAATTATACCTCAATAAAGCTGAAATTTAATTTTTAAAAGCACCTTAGGAACTCTATACAAGTTAAGGAGAAAAGTTAAGGAGAAAAAAATTCAAAATGATGGCAGTGTTCCAATCTCCCAGGACTCATTTCTCTCCCACAGAGATCTTGTTAGGGGTGTCTGGGGAAGAATCCCTCCCCCATCCCTGCCATGTCCATGGCTCGATGGTCCACAGGAAGTAGCTCTAAGACACTCCTATCTGGACCTGCTAATGCTGGCCTCACAGATCCAGCGGTAGAGCCTCTGGCAGACGTCGTCATTCCATTTGCCATCCGGGTGGAAGTGGGCACAGTCCTCACCTCCACCCAGCCCGTGCCCCTGCCAGTCGTCTGGCTGGCCCGGCTTCCAGTTCCTGAGGGGGAAGGGCAACAGCAAGTTGGGAAAGTCAGATGGAACAGAGTGGGGGTGGGGAGAAGAGGCTGTAGGTCAGATCCTCCAGGAGGGGAGGAAGAGCACAGAAAGCAAATGTACTCACTTGAAGTTGGTCTCATAGTCTGTTCCATCCACCCATTTCCAGGCTCCTTCAGGATCACTGAGGCCCATCCAGGTATATGAGGAGCCTATGTGCTTCTGGACAAAAGTCTGGGACGACAGAATGACAATAATGTCTTCTCCCCATCCCGACCAACTCCTTGGACGAGGAGTTCTGAACTTTACACGTTCATTATATCAGTTGAGGGGATTTGGGATGTTTATCCCAATGCCCAGGCCAATTGCCGTCAAGCTCTGCTTTAACAACAGAGACTGGCAATTCCATCATTGTGCGAACATCATAGAGTGCACCTAACAAGCTGGATGGGATAGCCTACCGCACACCTAGGCCGTGGCCTATTGCTCCTAGGCTATCGGCCTGTGTGGTGTGTTACTCTACAAAACCACAAGAGATGATAAAATCAAACACAAGAGGAAAGGATGCACAAAAGAGTCACAGTAAACACAAGGTGTATGATATGAGGCTGCTGCCAGCAAAACACAGCATACGTTTAAACAACAAACTTTTTTTATAAGTAGAAAGAATACACTTTAACATAATAATAGTATCTATATATCTAAACAGGTAATATGCAAATTAGCCGGGCATCACCATTGCATTCTGCCCCAAGCCCCAGCAGACACACACCAGGGGTGGGGGTGGCGGCAGCGGCCGAAGTGAAGCAGCCCCAGTCCCAGATACCTGGCAGTGGCAGGAGCAAAGCAACCTGGGTTCCGGGTGCCTGGCAGCAGCCAGAGCAAAGAAGCCTGGGTCCTGGGTGCCGGAGGGAAGCTGCTGCCGGCAGCCAGGGGAAGGAAGGCCTATTCTTGCACAAACCTTTGTGCATCAGGCCTCTAGTCCTATCTAAAAAAAAAAAAGAGTAATATATAAATTAACCGTCACTCCGCAACAAAAATGGCAGTGCCCATAGTGGCTGGGACAGGATGATGGCAATGTCGCCCGGCAATGTGAGCCCAGCGTCCGCACCCCAGCCGTGTGGAAGGAGGGAAGGGGAGGGCCTTCAGGCTGGAGGCTGGGGTGAGGGACACTGGTGTCATTGCAGACCAGGCTGAGGAACACTCCCCCGCCCCCAACCCTGTGCACGAATTTCGTCCACCAGGCCTCTAGTAGTATCATAAATGCATAAATCAGTAAAAGTTGTTTATTACCATTTGCAAGTACACTATACTGTGCATAATTGTAAGTGCTGTGCTTTTATACATATGACTGGCAGTGAGGTAGGTCTGTTCACACCAGCATCAGCACACACACCTGAGCAATGTGCTACGCTACATCATGACGGCTACTGCCCACTAGGTGAAAGGAATTTTCGGCTCTAGTCTAATCTTATGAGACGACTGTTATCTCTTTGGTCCATCCTTGCTGAAATGTCATTGTGTGGCCCATGATTATAAATCCCTCAGGTGTGGCTCACATCGCCATGGTCTTAAAGCTCCCTGGTGATACCAGTGTGCAGCAAGAGTGGAGAACCGTTTCTTTAGTGAGGCCAGTTCTCAGGACCTGAGCTCAGACCTGAGCCCTCACCTGCTCCTCTCTGGAGTTGATGACAACCAGGTGGGCATTCTGCAGCTGGCAGTACTTCTCGGCTTCGGGCCAGGGCTTCCCAGTACCAGAGACCCAGTAGCAGCTGCCTTCATACTTCAGCCAGTTAATGGGACAGCAGGTATTTTGAGAGTCTGAGGTGGAAAGGGAGGAGGATCTCATATGCTGCCCAACATGGGCAGAATATGGGGCTAGGCACTGCTCTCCACCACTCACCATTTCTCTTGAGCGCAGCCATCTGACAATTCAGGGAGTTCAGGCCTTTGACGAGTTGCTGGACTTGCAGGAGCATTTCAGAATGACCTGAGGCACACAGAAGGGCAGTGGGGACAATGCAGGGGGGCCGGCTGAGGGCCCTCCATGCTCTCCCACCACATCAGGCCCAGGGGCAGGGGAGAAGGGGCCTGACCTGCTTTGAGTTCCTGCTGCTCTTTCTCCAGCTTGCTCTCCAGAGAAAACACCGTGTCATTCAGGCTACGGGCTGGAGGGGAGGGCACTCAGCACCCCAGGCTGCGCCCACCCCACCTCTGTCCTGAGAGCCCGGCCCCCACCCTTGCACACTCACTCCTGGAGGGCCTATCACCTGCTTGCAGTTCCTGCTCCTGCTTTTCCACCACAGCTTTCAGAGATGTTATTGTTGTTTGCAAACTGCCACCTGGAGGACATGGGGACTCAGTGCTCAGGATTCAGCTCTTTCCTGCTCCACCACAACCCCTCCCATCCAGAGCCCCTTCCAGCCAGGCTCACCCTGGGAGTGCAGTGCCTGGACCTCAGCCATCGTGTTGGAAGTGAAGTTGCTGAAAGTTGCTCTCAGGGTCTCCACATCATTCTGAATCCTGGCATCTGACCAGGCAGGTGGGACAATGAGAGCTAAGATTGCTCAGTCCTGTCTGTGCTGACACTCAGCAGGGCACTTGACATACATTGGCTCATTGGGTCCTCACAGCCACCCCACTTCAAGGGACAGGCACTGTTGTTATCCAAGCTTGCAGAGGAGGAAACTCAGGCTTCCAGAGGTTACCAGGGGTGGGCAAACTTTTTGACTCGAGGGCCACAATGGGTTTTTTTTTTAAATATATTTTATTGATTTTTTACAGAGAGGAAGGGAGAGAGATAGAGAGTTAGAAACATCGATGAGAGAGAAACATCGATCAGCTGCCTCCTGCAATCTCCCACTGGGGATGTGCCCGCAACCCAGGTACATGCCCCCGACCGGAATCGAACCTGGGACCTTTCAGTCCGCAGGCTGACGCTCTATCCACTGAGCCAAACCGGTTTCGGCGCCACAATGGGTTCTTAAACTGGACTGGAGGGCCGGAACAAAAGCATGGATGGAGTGTTTGTGTGAACTAATATAAATTCAAAGTAAACATCATTACATAAAAGGGTACGGTCTTTTTTTTTTTTTTTTTTTAGTTTTATTCATTTCAAACGGGCCGGATCCGGCCCTCGGGCCGTAGTTTGCCCATGGCTGGGTTAGGCACTTGGACTACATTACCCATGAGTAAGCAACAGAGCCAGCAGCTGCCTTTACCCACCATGATCATCATCAGTGCCTGGGTTACTGTGCCCACTATCGCCCCTTCCCTGACCATCCTGGGACACTCACTTTTGTATCCAATCACGCAGATGCCAATCATCAGGAGAAGGATGAGGCCCAGAGAGAGCAGAAGGGGCCAGGGGCCAGAGCAGAGATGCTGCAGGAAGGCTGGGGGAGGAGGCAGCCCTGCAAGAGGAGAGGACATCAGGACATGGAGGTTGAGGACAGGAGAGACACAGGGGAGGAGCAGAGGGCCACAGGGACCTGTCAGGGATGAAGAGTGATGCAGGTAAAGCTGGGGAGAGGCTGTGGTGCAGGAGATGCCCAGGCATCTGACCCCTCATGGACCAGCACAAGTTCTCAGTCACACAGACCCCCTCTCCTCCAGAAACACATGATGATGACATGTAAGGTCTTATCATCAGGCCTGGAACAGGGGGCAGGAGGTCACAGAGGGAGCCGGGGCAGCCAGGCCCTCAGCAGGCTCGTGCTTATCTGTATTGTCAGGTTAGCCACCGTTTTTCTTCCAAGCATGACTGTTCACTATCCCAGTGTAAATGCTCATGACCTTCCCCAGGGTATAGCAGCCAGGACTGCTTTGGTCCACTCTGATCCTGTCCTTCAGAGGATTGTGAATCCTCTTCATACGGGAGCCCCCTCAGAGTGGGAGAGCCCAGCAGTGGACATGGTAGAGGTGCAGATATACCATGACAACAGATATCCTTCTAAAATATTAACGAAAATATTTTAGAAGACACCATTTCTCCTTTCCTCTTACCATTTCTAGAACCCTGGCTTTTCTTCTCACTCTCCAAGGACTGGAGGTCTTCATATTTCACTGACATCCTTGAACCAACTCTGAAATGCAGGCAGGGCCAGAGACCAGGCTAGGGATGGAGTTAGGGCAGTGGTCGGCAAACTCATTAGTCAACAGAGCCAAATATCGACAGTACGACAATTGAAATTACTTTTGAGAGCCAAATTTTTTAAACTTAAGCTATATAGGTAGGTACATTGTTAGTAACTTAATTAGGGTACTCCTAAGTCTTAGGAAGAGCCACACTCAAGGGGCCAAAGAGCCACATGTGGCTCGCGAGCCGCAGTTTGCCAAACACGGAGTTAGGGGATGGAGGAGGTTGGAGCTGAAGTCAAGGATGATGTCAAGGTAAGAGAAGTTCAGGTTGAGGATGAGTCAAGGGTTAGGGAGAGGAATGGGAATGGGCCTAGGTTTGCAGCAGAGGTTGGAAGTGGGGTCAGGATTGGTCTCTGGGCTGGGGTTAGATTGAATGTGGGAATGAAGGTGAAGGTAAAGTTGGAGCTAAATATGTGACTAGGATTGGGTCTAACATTGGGGATGCAATTGAGTTTGCATCTCCTTCTTTGATCTTGGTTAATACTTCAGCTTGGACCTGAAGTTGGAAACAGAAGAGAGTCAATTTGGGGTCTGTGTTAAGATTCATGTTGACTTTGGGGCTGAAGCTACGTTTGGGGGTTAAAGGAGAAGATGGTGTTTCTAATGAGGTTAGGACTGAGGCTGGGCTGGGGCTAGAGATGGGGCTGGAGATGGGGCTGAGTGAGTCTCAGTTTGTGACCGAGGTTTGGCTGTCATATTTCAACCTGAATCCAGTTAAGTGAATGAGTCTAAAATTTCCACTTGGCCACTAAATCTCCAAGCTGCCCTTTTATATCTCTTTCTATTCCATCTCTCTTGAGACCCACAGCTCTTTCTTCCTGCTTTCTCTAACTCCCTCCCTGTACCTTTGGTCTCACCTGCATCCCCAGCCCAGTTACCTGTGCAAAGTCTGGAGGCTGTGATTCTTGGGTTTGCCACGCAGCAATGAGCAGAGTTGGATGAAATGAAATCCTGGAGAGTGGGGTAGAGGTGCCTGGGGGAGGAGTCGAATAAATGACTGGAGTCCTGCTGGTCTCAGTGTCTGAAAGCCCAGGAGTCTATACTCTGGGATCTCTCATTTCCTTGACTTTGGGCAGTAAATAATAATCAGATCACAGGCTGAGACTGCGTGTTTGGGGTGTTAGCTATGAAGCCAGCTTTGCTCTCCTCCTCCAGTGTATGTCTCCTCCCTTTCCGCTTCTTTCAGCCTTCCTAACTTCCTCATTTTTATGATTGTGAAATGAGTCCTGACCAGAAGGGATAAGTGGTCATTGGGCATCATAGTGACTGGTTGACCGGTCGTAACGATTGCTTAGGCTTTTATATATAGAAGATTTGGTGTTGTTTTGTTTTAAATATATGACCATGGCTTATAAACAGCTTCTAACTGGATTTTTTTTTTTTACCCAACCTAAGATTTTCTGTCCATTTCTTAGAATTAAACCTATTTACTATTCACATTTATTATATTATTAATACTACTAGAGGCCTGGTGCATGACATTCATGCACTGGGGTGGGGGTCCCTCAGCCCAGCCTGTGCCTTCTCACAGTCTGGGACCCCTCAGGGGATGTCTGCTTAGGGGTTCTTAGTGCTGCCGCAGAGGCAAGAGAGGCTCCCGCCACCGCTGCTGCACTTGCCAGTTGTGAGCCTGGCTCTGGCTGAGCAGTGTTCCCCCTGTGGGAGCACAGTGACCACCAGGGGGCAGCTCCTGCTTTGAGCATATGCCCCTTGACGGTCAGTGTGCATCATAGCTACTAGTCATTCTGCCATTCGGTCAATTTGCATATTAGCCTTTTATTATATAGGACTAGAGGCTGGTGCATGAAAATTCATGCACTGGAGGGGGGTCCCTCAGCCCAGCCTACCCCCTCTGACAGTCCGGGAGCCCTCAGAGGCAGCAGACAACCTGGCGATCAGGGGAAGGTGATGCCCCCATCACACCTCTGCTGCTGCCACTGCCGGCAGCACAAGCCTCAGCCGGCCCTGGTTACCGGAGTCTCGGGTAGCCCTGGGCGGCTGGGCAGCCACCATCTCAGGCTTGCCTTCACCTTAGGCTGGCCCTGGGTGGCTGGGAGGTTGAGGGGACTGGGGAACTCAGGCCTCAGGCTGGCCCTGGGTGGCTGGGAGGCTGAGGGGACTGGGGAACTCAGGAGGCAGGCACCCTGGTGGGGCGGAGGGGACTGGGCACCATCATCTTGTGGCTGTGGGTGCTGCCATCTTTGAGGGTGGGGCAGGCAATTAGCATAGTCCCTCCTTATTGGCTGTGGGCACCGCCATCTTTGTGATGGCATGAGGGTCAATTAGCATATTCCCTCTTTATTAGATAGGATAATTTATTTTTGCTATATAATTTTATGGGGGGGGGGTGTTTGTTTTTATCCCTCATCCAAGGATATTTTCCATTGATTTTTTTTCCAAATTATAAGAGAAAGTTTATTTAGAAAGTTACAAGGTAGTAGAAGTGAGCCAGCTGGGCTGCATAGGCTCAGGAAACAACTTACAGAGGCAAAAGAAGAACCCTTGGAGCTTAGGAGAGGGAAAGGCAAAGGTAACATGCTGGGGGGGGAGGGACCAAAAATGCCTTTCTCCACCCTCCCCTCCTCCACCCCCAGCTTTTCTCCCACGCAGAACCTCTTCCAAGCGGCAGACCCCTTGGTGGGCAGAGACCACCGCAGGGCTCCGAGTGATCCCTCTTAGGAGGCTGGAGTCTAGCACACACAGAGCAGGTAAAATAAGCAATTTGGAATTTTTCCCAGTGATTTTTAGAGAGAGTGGAAGGGAGGGGGAGAGACACAGAGAGAGAAACATCGATATGAGAGTAACACATCGATTGAGTGCTTCCCGCACATGCCCCAACCAGGGCTGGAGGATCCAGCCTACAACAAAGGTACATGCCCTTAACCGGAATGGAGTCTAGGACCCTTCAGTCTGTAGACAAATGCTCTATTCACTGAACCAAACTGACCAGGACTATAATTTTATGTTTTGATCTGCCATATTTTCTTTCCTTTTTTTCCCTGACTTTGACAGGTTGTTGTTGTTTTGTTATTGTTGTTTTTGCATTTTCTTTCTTAAAATGGTTTAGAAAACTTCTTGCTTCTATTTTTCAGTGTTTCCCTTCAAAATTTTCTCACTGGGTTGTCGTAAATGTTTCCCTCCACGTCCCGCGTGGTTCAGGGTTCAATATCTGGAAGAGGAGCCGCACACAAATGAAATAGAAAAGACAAGAGATAATTTGGAAATATTGGGGGACCAGGCGGGTAAGTCCAACTCAAGAGGAAGGACTTCCGCCCGTGCTCAGGCAGCACCGACCTTTTATAGTCTGAGGTAAACAATGCAGTGGTTACCATAGTTACAGTTCTTGTGAGTTTCACCTGTTTTGATCATGTTTACACTCCCTGCACTTCCCTCAGCCCATTAGCTTCCCAGGTAAGATCTGGGAGTGTTATAAGGCCAAGCCTAATTATGCTTAGAGGACTGAGCCCTCTCAGCTGGGACTTGTTTATGACTTTGCCAGCAGGTCAGTCCGAGGCTCAACCCTATATCAGTTTCCCACACTGGGTATCTTTTATTGTTCTATTGAATAGTAAAGTTATTTTATCCTGTTCCCAAAAAGTTAATTGGCATTCAGATCACACTTGCATTGTGTTTATATGTAATTTCTCTGACATTTATAGACCATAAATGCCACCTTCAAACAGCAGAATACACATTAATTGTAAGTACTACATAGAACTTAACTTGAAGATATATCATATCATGGATCATACAACAAACTTTAACAAACGTGAACAAATTAAAATTTTATAACATATGTACTCAGATCATAATGGAATTTAACTAGAAATCAATAACAGCAATGTAATTTAAAAATCACCAGAACCCAGGAATTAAGCAACCTGTTTCTAAATAATCCATGGATCATAGACAAAGTCTCAAGAGAAACAAGGTACTAATTTTGAACTCAACTACAATTAAAATACAGCGTATCAAATTTGTTTTAAAAAGGAACACAAGGAAAAGAGGCCCGTGACCTGGTGCTATTGTGGTGGTCAAGATGTTCTTCACAGCAGGCATCCAACACCAGCCTCTCATTGGATCCTCTGGTGCCTTCGAGAACCCCTAGGGCAGTGATGGCAAACCTTTTGAGCTGGGCATGTCAGCATTTTGAAAAGCCCTAACTTAACTCTGGTGCCGTGTCACACATAGAAATTTTTTGATATTTGCAACCATAGTAAAACAAAGATTTAGGTTTTTGATATTTATTTTATATATTTAAATGCCATTTAACAAAGAAAAATCAACCAAAAAAAATGAGTTCGCATGTCATAGGTTCGCCATCACTGCCCTAGGGGACCCTCTCACCATGGAAGTCCCTCATGAGGACCATGAACTCTCTGGCTTCCCACTGTGATGGTCACCATGGGTTCCTGCCCCAGATGGCAGCTGTGCACCCACAGTCTCTTTCAGCCTCACTTCCTATAGGGCTCAGGCCTGACATCCATGGAGTCCACTAGGCCTCCTTGTCCTGGCAGATGGCCAAGTATAGCCTGATTCGCTGATGAATGGGACAGCTCCAGCCCAGGTTTACATCTGAAATTTCCTTGAAATAATCTCCTTAACTCCCTCCTCTCTTACAGAGGCTGGGAAGAGTGGTGGTTGCTTGTTTTCCCCTCTGCCTACATGGGTTCAACTCCTGTTTTAATGTCCGGGCTTTTACCAATAATCATTTTCAGCTTCAGAAACCCAGCAAAATTTTTATGAAAACAGGAAAAGTGTCATTAACTTCCTATTTGATGTGGCTGTCACTTTTCAGTTCCTTAATTGAGATTGCCAAGATTGTATTTATCACATTAATCTTTTCGGAAATGGATCTTTGTTACGAAGATAGAAAGACAAGCTGCACACTTGGAGAAAATATTCACAAACTACATAGCCAACAAAAAACTGACATCAAGCCCTAACCGGTTTGGCTCAGTGGATAGAGCATCGGCCTGCGGACTGAAGGGTCCCAGGTCTGATTCTGGTCAAGGGCATGTACCTTGGTTGTGGGCACATCCCCAGTAGGGAGTGTGCAGGAGGCAGCCAATCGATGTGTCTCTCTCATCAATGTTTCTAACTCTATTCCTTTCTAAAAAAATCAATAATAAAATATATATTTTTTTAAAAACTGACATCAAGAATATATAAGGAATTCTCAAAACTCAACAGTGAAAAAACAAAACACAAATAATCCAATTGGAAATTGGCAAACACACACACACACACACACACACACACACACATGAAAAGACATTTCTTCAAAGAGAATTACAGATAGAAAATAAGCACATGAGCCCAGCTGGCATGGCTCAGTGATTGAGTGTCAACCTATGAACCAGGAGGTCATGGTTCGATTCCTCATCAGGGCAAATGCTCAGGTTTCTGGCTCGATCCCCAGTGGGGGTTGTGCAGGAGGCAACTGATCAGTTATTCTCTCTCATCATTAATATTTCTATCTCTCTCTCCTCCCTTCCTCCCCGGAA